>NC_048232.1:91100747-91139003 GCF_002007445.2 Ailuropoda melanoleuca | reverse complement strand
TGGGGGCTGGGGATCCTGTTACCCCACTCCCTCTCAGACCTGGGTCTCTGGGGTGGGGGAGGCTGGGGAGGGGGCTCTGTCCTCCAGCAGCATCTGGTCTAGGATGTGGCTGGACCTCTGGAGGGATGATGCCAATGCCCCCACCTAGGGGTATAGGGGGGCAATGACGGCCCAAGTAGGGACCTCCCTCACCACTGGGGTCAGGCATAACTTTCTGCAGAGAGAGGCCAGGCTCAGGCCAGGCTTAGGACAAACGGGAGGGAAAAAGCCGGGAAGAAGTTGGGACAGGCAAAGCGACTTGCAAATGCTTGGAGCAGGTTCCCCACTTGCCAGGTGGGTCGAGAGAAGGGAGCTGGGTGTGTGCACCAGGGCCCAAGGAGACCTACAGGACCACCCTCTCTGCCTCCTGGGGTTGGGAGGCCTGGGGTCGGTGGTCACAGGGAGGGATGTTGGGGATGCAGCCTAAGTTTGGGAGACAGAGCAGCTCTTCCACAGGGAGAGGGGGATGCAGGCCATAGGTGCTGGGGAGCCCACACCAGCAGCGGATGGCTCAGCCCCAGGGAAAAGGGGCGGCCTGCAAGGTGGGCCGTTGACGTGGGGGACACAGTACTCAGTTCAGGGGCCTCCGGGTAGGGGGCCCGGCTTGGTGGGGTGGAGTTGGCGAGGCTGGTGGACAGTGACTTGCAGCTGGGAATAGAAGGGCTGCGGTTCGGGCTGCCCAGCATGGGCCCAGCTCCCCGGGGGCGTGGTTCGTGGTTACTAAGGAGGAGCCGGGAGCCCCGCGGGTCTTGGGCTATGACACGCCCCACGGAGTCCAGCTCGGTGAACAGGCGGCCCCGCGCGACCCGGCGGTGCTCCCCTCCCCCGCTCCGCCCTTCCCCCCCAACCCCCGGCCCTCCCCCCGCGGCGGCCNCGGCGCGGAGCAGGCTTTGCCCTCGCGGGGGCCCCGGGCGCGCGCCAAGGGAGTCCCGCTGATCCCGGGTCCCGGGTCCTCGGGGCGCAGGGCCCTCGGGGTGCGTGGCGGGGGCGGCGCCCGGGCCGGCCATGAGCTCTCCGCCGCCCGCCCGCAGGGGCTTCTACCGCCAGGAGGTGACCAAGACGGCTTGGGAGGTGCGCGCCGTGTACCAGGACCTGCAGCCCGTGGGCTCCGGCGCCTACGGCGCGGTGTGGTGAGCGCGGGGTGGCCGGAGGGGTGGCCGGAGGGGTGGCTCGGCCCTCCCGCTGACCAGCGCGTCCCGCAGCTCGGCCGTGGACAGCCGCACGGGCGCCAAGGTGGCCATCAAGAAGCTGTACCGGCCCTTCCAGTCGGAGCTCTTCGCCAAGCGCGCCTACCGCGAGCTGCGCCTGCTCAAGCACATGCGCCACGAGAACGTGAGTTCGAGCTCCCGTCTGTCCCTCCGCAGCTGCACCCCAGGCCCCCTTCCCGCCCCTTCAGGCCCCTCTCCGGAACAGTGCTCAGGCTACCTCCTGAGCCTCCGGGGAATGCTGAGCTAGACACGGGGCAGGCGTCGGTATCTGGGCACTGGGCGCTCAGAGCCTTGGGGTCTCCTGTGGTGAGGGGTTGAGGGAGCTGGGGGGGGGCACTAGGCATAGTGGCCAGCACAGAGACGCCTCCTTCCACGGTGAGGGATGGCAGATCTGGGGCCGCTCCAGGCCTCCCTTGTTTCCGGACCTGCCCATAGCCACCGTGTGTGGCCATTGCTGGCTACTGAGAGCCCTTCTCTCTCCTGGGGGAACTCCTGCTGTTTCTAGATGCTCCTCCCACAGCCCTGAGCTCTGCCTCTCCCACACAAGCCATTCCTGCCTCACCCCTCGTTTGGGCCCTGTCTCAGGGGTGGTGGTCTGGGTACCTAGACCCCGGACTAGTCATGCTCTTGACAGATGGTCTGGCCGCTCCTGGATCATCAGCGCCACCAACCTCCTTCGGGGAAAATGAGTCCCATGTCCACCAGGAAGCTTGTTCCCTCAGTTCCTGGCTGATGCTCACCTTCTTAGCCCTTTGAGTGGGTCCTTCATTCACTCAGACTTTCCATCTCTGCTCTTGGCCCTTCCTGGGTGAAGTCCATTCATGATGGACACCAGCCCGGCCCCGACCTCACCACCTCCTGGTTACACCCAGGCATGCCCAGGCTTGGTTCCCATGGGCCCAGAGGCTGCTACTCAAGGCTTCATCTTCCTCCCCAACCACCCCCACCCCCACCCCACGCACCCCGCCCATCCCCCAAGGTCCCCGGCAATTCCCACGCCTGGCCCAGTCCCCTCCTCTGTGCCATTCCAGTTGAGCTCCTGACCTGCTAGCAGCCAGGTGCCACTGCCTCCGTTCTGCCCTGCACAGAGCTGGGAGGCGCTGCCCATCATAGCCCCCCTTTGTTAGGAAAACACTGAGGCTATAAGAGGCTGCGTGCTGTGGCAGCTCCTGCCCTTCCGCCCTTCCCGCCACGTCAGGCCAGAAGCCACACTGCAGAGCACAGAAGTCTCTATCAGCCTGACAGATCCCCCTTACCCTTGGGGACCCTGTCCTCTTGCCAAGACACTGTCCTGGTGCCCCAGGCCTCACCGGCTTCCAGGCCCCTCACTGAACATCCCTCTGTGTCCCCTTCTCTCTGATGCCCACAACGCTGGCCCTGGTGGCCACAGAGGTCACCTGGTTGTCCCTGCACCTTGTGTCCACTCTTGCCTCGCTCCTGTCTGTCCCTACACAGCAGCAGGGGGACACATGCAGCATCACACCTGTTTAAACCCTTGCTCAACAGCTCTTAGGATCTAGGCCAGACCACCTGGCATGCAGGGGCCTGCTCAGGCTCCCTCTGGCCTCTCCTTGACTACTCCCTGGCTTGGGCCTTGGCCACCTGGCCTTTCTCCCCGTGTTCCTCAAACACTTGAAGTGTCCTCCCTTCCGCCTCGGCCATCGTTCGCATGGCCTCTGCCAGGTGTCCCCCCGCTGGCACATCCACCTGCCCCTCTGGCCACTCTGGGGATCAGCAGGGGCAGCTCTAACTGCTGGCCTGGCTGGGCCTCTCCAATAGAGGCCCGCCTCCCTGATGGACCTGCTGGGTGTTGGCTCTAACCCAGGAGGCTGTCCCACCTTGGTCTCGGGTCTTCAGTGGGTTAAGAGGAGGGGGAGGAAGGGCCAAGGGGCTGGAGCTCCTTGGATGGCTAGGAGCTGACCCAGAGGATCCCTGTGGTCACCGTTCAAAAATAGCCTGTGTCTATGGGCGTGTGTGCCAGGGCTGGGCCGCTCTGCCAGTAGACAGAACCACGCCCCACGGACGGCGGGAGGACATGGGGACAGCTGTAGGGGGCTTTCCTGCCCAGAGCACAGTGCCAGCTTCGGGGTGTACCTGAAGCCCCATGCCCTCCGCTGTGCCCCCATTCCATATGGTACTCCGGCCTCCTCCCCAGGTCATCGGGCTGCTGGACGTGTTCACGCCTGATGAAACCCTGGATGATTTCACAGACTTGTGAGTGCTCTTCTTTGGCGGGCTGTGCAGGGCAAAGGAGCGTCGGGTTGCTCCTGGGTGCTGACTCGGGTTCTGTTGGCCTATGGGCGTCCCTGCAGCCTGGGTCAGGGTCGGGATGCACGCTGCCCACCCTTCCCCACACCACAGTCCATCCCCTGCCCCGGCCCCACCGGACCCATGGGAGTGGCATAGTTGAATGGAGCTGGGCCCCCTCCAGTGCTGGAGGTGTGAGCGTGGGACGGCATCTGTTAGTCGGCAGGGCCCGTGCTCTGCGACCCTGGCATCTTGTGTGGCCTGTAACTAGAGCTGCTGACCTTTGCTGGCAGGCAGGGGAGGGGCAGCAGGGGGCCTGCCTGTGGCTGCCATTCCTGGATTCATCCTGAGGTCGGCCAAGAGCCAGGGGCTGAGCCAGGGACGGGCTGAGGACAGGCTCCTCAGCGTCTGACCTTCCAGAGGTTGAGGACCCGCACAGGCCCCTGTCCTGGCGAGGTGCTAACTGTCTGTCCTCTGTGTCTCTCCCTGCACCTGCCCTGCGTGGTCCTCAGCCGTCCCCACCCCTGCCCACAAGCCCTGCCCTCCTTTTCCTTGCACCCTCTTCTGCCTGTGATCCCGGGTGCTCCCCAGATCCTAGTCTCCACGCGGCCCCGCAGGAAACCCCCACGTGTGGTCCTGAGGCACCTGACGTCCTAGGGTAGGGAGGGCGGACCAGCTGCGAGCGTGCACTGGAGAGGAGGGGGGAGCCCGAGGATCTCCAGGGGCTGAGTGGTGTGACACCTGCTGTCTGCACCCACCGCGGTCCCTCAGTTACCTGGTGATGCCGTTCATGGGGACTGACCTGGGAAAGCTCATGAAGCACGAGAAACTGAGCGAGGACCGAATCCAGTTCCTTGTCTACCAGATGCTGAAGGGGCTGAAGGTGGGAGCGTGTGGGGGCTGCTGCAGGCCGGGCTGGGGCTGGGGTAGGACTGCTGGCCCATGGCTCTGAGGTCCCAGGGAGCTGACTGACGCCGCCCCTCTCTCTGTCCCCGTAGTACATCCACGCTGCTGGCGTCATCCACAGGGTGAGTCCTGGTGGTGCTGGGAGCTTCCTCTGGTGTGCAGGTGTGGGAAGAGCCTGGCCGCTAGGAGCCTTCATAGCTGGCCTGTCAGGGGAGTGTGTGATGCCTGCCCGTGGTGGCTGTGGGGGCCGAGGGACCATTGCCCTTCCTGGAAGGGGCTGGCCGGGGTGGGCTCGTCCCTGAGTGCGCCCCCGATGGGAGGAGCTGCAGGGCCACCTTTCTTCTGCCCCCAGGACCTGAAGCCTGGCAACCTGGCCGTGAATGAGGACTGTGAGCTGAAGGTGTGTGTTGGGTGGGGGCTCTCCCCGTCTGTCCGTCTGCCTGTTGCCCTTGGCCCTCAGGCCCAGGCAGAGGGACCAGACCCCAGCCACCCAGGCCAGGGGAGGCACTGGATGCAGGGGGACATGGGGCACACTCCCATACCTCATTGAGGTGCAGGGAGGGAGGTGTCCCCAGTTCCCCATGCATGAGCCAGTGTGGGGCCAAGGGGGCCTCTCCAGATGTGCTGGCCAGGTCCTGGGGTCAGCAGGGAGTAGAGGAGGGGGGAAGGGAGACCCACTGGGGTGCCTGCTCCTGCGGGTGGTGGAAGGTGAGGTCAGCGGGGCTGGGTGCACTGGCCAAGGGGGGAACTCATGGGGAGGCTTGGGGGGTCTGTGGCCATGACCTCAGGTCCCGGAGGGTTGGCAGGAAGCCCCAGTGTGCCCAGTTCTCCCGGATCACAGGCTGACCCACCTACTCCCTGGGGGTCCCTTCGCCCCACCTTCCTGCTTCTGACTATAGATTCTGGACTTCGGCCTGGCGAGGCAGGCAGACAGCGAAATGACTGGGTATGTGGTGACCCGGTGGTATCGGGCACCCGAGGTCATCTTGAACTGGATGCGCTACACACAGACAGGTGAGAAGCCGCCCAGAGACGCAGAGCCGCCCGGCCCAGCCTCCCAGGCCACACCTGCTGCTTCCGTTTCTTCGTGGAGGTCCGATGGTGGCTCCTCCGTGGGGAGGCTGCTGAGCGGGCGAGGGAGTGGCAGGCTAGACGGCCCCTTGTCTGTGTCCGCCCCATGTGTGTCCCCCCCCCGGGCCCGCAGAGCCCTGATGCAGGGGCTTCTGTCTCAGTGGACGTCTGGTCAGCGGGCTGCATCATGGCGGAGATGATCACGGGGAAGACGCTGTTTAAGGGCAGTGACCGTATCCTACGCTTGTGGGGGGGCAGGCTGGGCCTGGGTGGGGGCTGGGCATGCCGCCCCGGCCAGGTGGGGGTGTGCCCTGCTCTCTGGCCCCGCGCTGTGCTCCTCACCTCGGCACAGACCTGGACCAGCTGAAGGAGATCATGAAGGTGACAGGGACGCCTCCCGCTGACTTTGTGCAGAGGCTGCAGAGTGCGGACGTCAGTTGGGGGCTGGAGGGGGCCTGGAGGGGCTGGGCCTGGGCCTGTGGCTTGGCCCCTTACCCTTTCTTCCGGAACAGGCAAAGAACTACATGGAGGGCCTCCCCGAGTTGGAGAAGAAGGATTTTGCCTCCATCCTGACTAATGCAAGCCCTCTGGGTAGGACTGGACGAGGGGGGAGGGTTGGGTCAGGGCCCGGGAGCCTCCCTGACTGGCGCTCCCCGCAGCTGTGAACCTCCTGGAGAAAATGCTGGTGCTAGATGCAGAGCGGCGGGTGACGGCGGCCGAGGCGCTGACCCACCCCTACTTTGAGTCACTGCGCGACACGGAGGACGAGCCCAAGGCCCAGAAGTACGATGAGTCCTTCGATGATATGGACCGCACGCTGGACGAGTGGAAACGTGAGTGGGGGGCTCTGGGCAGGGCCTGTGGAGGGACCCTGAGAGCCCAGTGCAGGGCGCCAGGGCTCAGAGTCC
This sequence comes from Ailuropoda melanoleuca, assembly GCF_002007445.2. NCBI lineage: Eukaryota > Metazoa > Chordata > Mammalia > Carnivora > Ursidae > Ailuropoda > Ailuropoda melanoleuca. The sequence continues at coordinate 91,132,624 of NC_048232.1, read as the reverse complement.
TGGGTCCCCCTACTTGGGGATGCAGGTCAGGTGAAGAATACAACAGACGGTCAGAGGGCAGTGGGGCTTCTTGGCCAAGTGACCTCTGGCTGGAGCTGAAGAATGAAAGAATGTCCCTGGCAGGGGGTTCAGCACAAACGAGCAGGAGGTGAGCTCTGGAAATTTTGGGAGGCAGCTCCCCGCTCACGGCAGTTGCGAGCACTTAGCCTCTCCCTGCCCTGCCGACCCAGCCCCAGCACTGCCCATCTTCTCCCATGTGCTGGCTGGAGACCTGGGCCATTCTGGAGCCCCTCTGTACCCACTTGTGCCCCAGACCTCCACTGTTACCTCTTGAACTTATCCTTGCCTCTCTTTGCCCTCCCCCCCCTTTAAAAAAAGATTTACTTATTTATTTTAGAGAGGGGGCGGGGAGGGTGCGTGTGTGCACGAGGCAGGGCAGGGCAGAGGGAGGGAGAGGATCTCAAGCAGACCGCTGAGTGTGCAGCCTGACATGGGGTTCAATGTCATGACCCTGAGATCATGACCTGAGCCAAAACCAAGAGGTGGACGCTCAACTGACTGAGCCACCCAGGCTCCCCTCTTTGCCCCTTTCAGGACCCCTCCTACCTGCACTACGGCACAGCCCTCATGTCCTGCCAGCAGGATAAGGCCCACCCCGGGCAGCCTCCTCCACACCCCTTGCCCATCCCTTCTAGTCCCGCTGAGCAGTTCAGACCCGCTGAAACCTGTGCTCGGCACCGCTGGGCTTGGTACTGGCTATTGCCTTATACCAAAGGCCCCTGCCCTCATCTCTCAGGGCCCAGCCAGCACGTGCTGAGCCTCAGGCTGGGCTCAGGGACACCTGCCAGGTCCTTAGGCCCTGTGCTGGAACTGGCTTTGCAGAATGGCAGGCAGTGAGGGCTGGGCTTGGTGTCTTTCTCTTGGTGGCTGCAGGACCAGCCTGGAGGGTGCTGGGAATATCTGAGGAGAGCAGATCCCATCCTGGCTCTGCCTTGGACCTGGGGCCTTGGTGCTGCACCTGGGGGTGGGGGTGGGACGGGACTGGTAGTTCTCTGACCCTGTTCCTTGGCTGCTGGGCTGCTTGATGCTTCTGGCAGGGCCCCACCCTTATTTGTGCTTATAAGTTTGGTTTGGTTTGATGAAAGTTTTCTGTTGCTAAAAGAGATAACATGAAAACCACGGGCCGCAGAATCCGTTCTGTGGTCCCCACCCACACACATGTGGTAAGAGCTGTTGCTTTTACTGCAGACCATGGTGAGCATGTGACCTGTGTGTGGCTGAGCCCCTCATCAGGAGTGCAAACTCTCATCACCTCCTGTTTCCCTGGGAGCAGCCAGCTTCCCACAAACCTCCCCTGTGTGGACTGACCCCTGTGTTAGGATTAGATGAAGGGCCTAGAAGGCACCCGATGGGGCAGGAACACATCAGTGCCCCAGGCGGGGCAAACTACACAGAATGCCTGCTCTAAACACACAGTGTTTCCTGAACTGGGCTTGTACAGGACCAGTGTTCCCCAAACAGGTGCTCCGCGGGCCAGGTGAGCATGGGAACGCTGGGTAGGCTGAGCGGAACCTGTCCCTTTACAAAGTGCTCAGAGGGAAAGCAAGTCAGGCCTTCTCCCTTCCTTTGGGATGGCTTGCTCTGGGCACACATCTCAAGGACCAGGACCACCAGGCGAGGAAGGTAGACGCTGAGGGGGTTTGTGGGAATTCTTCTCATGTAAGTTCTTGTGGATGTTCTGGATCCAGAAACTGGGGTGTGCTCTGGTGGGACCCTGAGGACCTCCACTTGGGCAGACACACTGATTTATATTCTTAGGACACTGTCTGCTCATTACATCAGGCTATGGGGCCAGGGCTTGCCTGGCCACTCCAGGGGCAGTGGGTTTGGGCTGCAGGAACCCCATCAGGGTGGGCAGCTCCTGTGGATGGACACAGGTGGGCTGAGCATGGCTGTAACCTGGGATGAAATCACATGTGTGGGACAGAAGCAGCCTGTCTGGCATCTGTACTCCAGCAATGACTTCTGACCCCGATGTTTTTGGGACCGGATGGGCCCCTAAGTCAGTGGCTGACAGCCTGTGCTCTGCGCCTGGGAGCTCTCCCCTCCCCCACCCTGAGAGGACCCTCATAGGACTCCATGCTGCTTAGGGCAAGTACCGGTGTGCTGGACCCAGTGCTCTTCCCCAGTCACTGGCTTCCACCCTCGGTGTGAGTCCTAGGAGGTGATTCTGAAGGGTGATGAGGCACCCTTCTCCCATGATGGTCATCTCTCTCACCCCGACCCAGGTGTCACATATAAAGAAGTGCTCAGCTTCAAGCCTCCCCTGCAGTTGGGGACCAAGGTCTCCAAGGAGACGGCTCTGTGAAGACCCCTGGGCCCCCAGAGTGGTGGTGAGGACGCCTTGGGGATCCTGACTGGGGCTTCTACTTGGAAGGGGGATCCTAATTATCACTGTGACTTTGGCTGGAGCTTACTTACATCCCGGGAGACCTCTGGTTCCATGGACTCCCCCTCCCCCAAGCCTGTTACCCCGCTCTCAAGACCCCACCTCAGCCTAACCTTGGGGGAGCATCTGGACCTCCGGGACAGGATGTCAACCTGACCGGGGACTGGCCTCCGACTTCCTGAGCATTGGTCCCCTCCCCCAGGTGCAACAAGAAGGCTCAGAGCCTGTGGGGGGGGGGCGGTGAAGCTTGGGGTCCAGGCCTGGCCTCTGACCCTGCCTGCTCCAGCCCCTGCTGAAGCCCAGTTCATATAGCTGAGAGTGGACAGGGAGGGCGCAGAGCGCCTACTCAGGGATGTCTCTCCTGGGGGCGTTGGTGTGGACTGTCCTGCACCCCCAGCCCAGAATGTGCTATGCCCACATGGCTGGAAGGAAATAAACCCTTTTGTAGAGATCCCACTCTGGCTTTCCTAATTCTCAGGCTGGATCTCCACCTCTAGGCCCCGAGCCTCAGCCCCTGCTCAGCAGCTGGGCCTGGGCACCCCCTTCCTCCCATGTCTACAGTGAGCCCAGAGCCTGAAGGCCCTGCACTAGGGATGGGCCCGCGCCCTCTTGTGGACCGACCTTCCTTTAATGGCTTAAACTCTGGAGCCAGACCCCAGGCAGGGCCTGAGGAGGACGGGGGTGAGGGGCCGACCTGGGGTTCAGTCCCAGCTGTCTGAGCTCCCTGCATTCTCCAAGGCCGGGTTCCTGGCGAGGAGGGGTCACGCTTGGAACTTTGAGACACCTGTGGCACAGCGCACGAACGGGTTCTGTCGTTCCAAACCGACTGTCCCTCTGCCGGCCACACCCCACCGCCAACGGCGAGCCCGCACCGCCCTCTGCCAGCCATTGGACGTCTCCGAGAGCTGACAGCTGGGTCGGGGGCCACTCTGGGGCTCTTGCGTCTGCCCTGGCTCCTCCCACCTGTCCCCACGGCAGGTGCGCCGAAAGCGGGGCCAGGCTGTCCCCTTCTTCCAGCCTGGAGGTCGGCTGCATACGCGAACAGCCGACCCAGCCAAGCATGGTCAGACAGGTTGCCAAAGTGGACACCGGCCTTCTCTGCTTGGGAGTCTCCGATGCCTCTGGGACCAACGCTTGCCAGGACCCTCAGCTCGGAGCGATCCGGGAGGCGCTGTCCACCACAGGCCGCGCCCTGAAGCCACGTGGCCCAGAATGGCCACTTAGAGCACGCCACTCCATAGCCGCTGTGATTGGCTCAGGGGCGGGCACCTGACTCAAAATGAGCCAATCGGAGTCTTCCCAGAGCCTCGGTAGCGCGCCCGCAGCCGGCGCTGGCAGGTGCCTTGGTCAGGGCCGTGGGGAGCCGTGGCGGGGGGGGTCGCGGGCTGCAGGGGTAGGACCCAGTCGGGGCCGCCGGCTGTATTCTTCCCGCCGTAGAGGTCGTTCCTGCACTTCTGGAGCGCCGAGGAAGGGGATTAGTGGCACTCTAGCCCTTGGGCCGCGCTTCCAAGACCCCAAGTCCCGAGGACCTGCGCTCCCGGCCCCGCCTTCTAACAAGCCCGCCCTTCCTCACGCCCGGCCTCCCCACGGCCCGTCCCCCTCTGAATACCGCTTCCGGGACCCCAGGGCCCCGCCTCCACAAGGCCCGCCCCCAGGCCCGGTGGGCAGAGCCCCTGGGTTTCAGTCCTTCGGCTCCCGCGTGCCTCCTCTCTCCGGCCATCTTGTTCTGTGGCTGTGGCCGCGCTGCTTCCTTTGCTGGCCTCCTTCATTCCTTCTATCCTTCCGTCCGTCCTGGCCCAGACCTCCCTCTGTTCGCCTTTCCCGCCGCTCGGCCTCCTGCCCTGCCTCGCTCTCACGCTTCCGCGCCCCCTGTGCATTTCCTCTGCCACTACCCCGACCCTCCGACTCGTCGGCTCTTCGGCCAGGGTCTTTCTGGAGCTTCAATCGGGCCCTGCCACTACCTTCTTACACCTCGACGCACCCCAGGCAGGGGCTCTCCTGCCTGCAGCCTTGTTCCTGCGGGCCCCCGGCCTCGCCCCCTCACTCGCAGCTGTTCCTCGAGTCCTGGCTAGGATGGATCCCTGGGCAGCGCCGGATCTGATGGGCTGCGGCCGTGTCTGACGCTCTGGCCTGCGCGGTCAGCGTGGGTCTGGGGAAGATTTGGGGCGGACGGAGACACTCAGTGGTGCCGCCGTGACAGTCCGCGGGGTGCGCGGCACACTGGCCCTGGGTCCCCCCACCAGCCCCCTCGCACACCCGTCCACTCCCACTCCCGCCTGTTCCCACACCCGCCTCCGGCTCGGGGCTGGAGGGGGAGGTGGAGCTCCGGCTGGAGAGCGGAGGGGGAAAGGACTGGACCGCGCAGAGGAGCCCCGGGGCCCAGGCGTCTGGCCCGCCGCGCTCCTGTCAGGCTGCGCTTGGGGGCGGGGTTTTGGGCGGCAGGGGCCGGGCCGTGCCGGGTCGGAGTCTGAGAAAGCCGAAAACCTGTGCCCGGGAGCCACCCTGTCGACTCCGACCGCGGCCTGCGACCTCCTTCCGTGCCTGGATTCTGCGTGTTCGTGCCCAGGCTCCGTGAGCACCGTCCCAGCTGTGGCCCAGGGGTTGAGCTGCTCCCCGGGACTGCAAGGAGGGAACAGGCAGTGCACCCACCCCCAGGGGCGTCTAGGCCATGAGGACGGCACTCGTGTACCATGGGGAAATGACAGCCGCCCGGCTGCTCTGGGAAGAGTAAGTGTGACCTGGTAGAGGGGGGAGGATGGAGAGGGGGCTCTGGACGCTGAGCGCTGTGTCCACGCAGCCCTGAGTGTGAGATCGAGCGTCCTGAGCGCCTGACTGCAGCCCTGGAGCGCCTGCAGCAGGAGGGCTTGGAGCGGAGGTGTCTACAGTTGGCAGCTCGAGAGGCCTCCGAGGCAGAGCTGGGCCTGGTACACAGGTCAGACCCTGGGGAGCCACATGCCACAAAGGAGGCCACCTGGGACGTGGGGCTGCCCAGCCTGCCCGCATCTTGAAAACAGAGCGTGTCCCCTACCCGCCGGTTTCACCACTGGGTGGGTGGGGGAGGAAACAGTGAGGGGGGCGGTCCCACCAGCGTCCGGTCCCTCCTTCTCCTTCCCGCTCCTGCTGGTGATCCTGCCGTGCCTCTCCCCTCTGCAGCCCAGAGTACGTGTCCCTGCTGCGAGGAACCTCGGCCTTGGGCACCGAGGAGCTACGGGCGCTGTCTGGACAGTACGATGCTGTCTACTTCCATCCGGTGCGTCGGGACACACCCCCACCCAATCGCACTGGCCAGTATCCCTGCGTTCAAGAACGTGCACATGCCTTGCATTCCCTACCTGCTGCTGCTGCTGGGACCTGCAGCTGGGCACAGGCCTGGGCAGAGCCTGTGGTGTAGTGGGTGGGGCTCATCGGCACCCCTGCCCCCACAGAGCACCTTCCACTGTGCCCGGCTGGCCGCGGGAGCTGCGCTGCAGCTGGTGGATGCCGTGCTGACAGGAGCCGCGCACAACGGGCTTGCCCTGGTGAGGTGAGGGCTGTCCTCTTCCTAGGCTACCGCCCCTGTGGGTGGCCCTGAGGGGGCACAGGACGGCCCTGATGTGTCCGTTTCCACCTGCAGACCTCCTGGGCACCACAGCCAGAGGGCTGCTGCCAGTGGGTTCTGTGTGTTCAACAACGTGGCCTTGGCAGCCAAACATGCCCAGCAGAGACATGGTCTGCACAGGTGTGTCCTGGGCCACTGCGGGGCGGGGGCCCAGGCCAGATGGGAAGTGGTGCAGTGGGCTGCTGAGAGGCCCCATTCAGTCCTTTCCCTCCTGGGGTGGGCTCCCCAGGTGGGAAGCCCTGCCCCTCAGTGACCTCTGCACTACCTGTCCGCAGGATCCTCATTGTCGACTGGGATGTCCACCATGGTCAGGGCACCCAGTATATCTTTGAGGATGACCCCAGGTGAGCTGGGGTCACCAGCCTTCCCTGCGACCCCCTGCTGGGAGCCGTGGGGCTGAGGTCCTGACCCTTGAGCTCCGAGTTTTGATCTTGGCTGGTTGTCCGCAGTGTTCTTTACTTCTCCTGGCACCGGTATGAGCATGGTCGCTTTTGGCCATATCTTCGGGAGTCGGATGCAGATGCCATTGGGAGGGGGCAGGGCCGTGGCTTCACTGTCAACCTGCCCTGGAACCAGGTGCTTACCCCTCCCCCAGGCCTCATCGCCTGCCCCACACCCCCAGGCCTCCACATAGTCCAGGGCATCCTTCCAGGGTCACCCCCAGAGCCTGGGCCCCAGGGGTAAAGACCCCACAGCCCCCCCCCCCCACAGGGCCCAACTCTGATGCCCGGTGGCCACAGGTTGGGATGGGAAATGCTGACTACATGGCGGCCTTCCTGCATGTGCTGCTCCCTGTGGCCTTTGAGGTAACTGCATGGGGGGCAGGCACGGTGTTGGTGGGAGAAGCATGGGAGGGGGATTCTGTGCCCAGGGTTCCCCCCTCCCCCTACCCCCCTGGAGCAGAACAGAGCCCTGTGGGTGGGGAGCACTCTCTGGAGGGGCCTCCTTCACCCCTGCTCCAGGCTCTCTCTTGCCCGTCTCCACCTGTGCACAGTTTGACCCTGAGCTGGTGCTCATCTCAGCAGGATTTGACTCAGCGATTGGGGATCCCGAGGTGAGGGCCTGGCCTGGCTGGGGAGGGCTTCTGGGGTCCCGGGCCAGGCCCCCTTCACACTTGGCTCTGGTTCCAGGGGCAGATGCAGGCCACGCCCGAATGCTTTGCCCACCTCACGCAGCTGCTGCAGGGGCTGGCCGGCGGCCGCGTCTGTGCTGTGCTGGAGGTGACTGTGGCAGCAGGGAGGGCTCACCGGCCAGGTGTGGAGGTGCAGTCGGAGGGGGCCTGCTGTGTAGGGTGGGGCGTCCTGTCTGGGATGGTGGCGCCCCACCCCACTGCCAGCCCTGTCTAGTCGCATGTCTGCCCTGTCCCTGCTCCCAGGGAGGCTACCACCTGGAGTCGCTGTCCCAGTCGGTGTGCATGGTGGTGAAGGCGCTGCTGGGTGACCCTGCCCCGCCCCTGTCGGGGCCCATGGTGCCTCAGCACAGGTACGGGGGCAGGAGGCTGGGAAGGGCTGGGGGTTTGCGGCCAGGCCTTACTGCTCCTGCTTCTCCCTACAGTGCCCTGGAGTCCATCCAGAGTGCCCGGGCAGCCCAGGCCCCTCACTGGACTAGCCTTCGGCAGCAAGGTCAGTGTGGCCCAAGCTGGGCGGCAGGGTCAGGCTCCCATGCAGTGGCTTTGACTCTGAGCCATCCCCTAGGGTCGGCCCCCATACTGAGCTCCAGCACCTGGTCCCCAGAGGAGAGACCATCACCTGTGTCGCCTGGAGGACCCAAGTTCGAGGCAGCAGAGGCCCAGACCTCGGCTGTACTGAGTTCCCTCCTGGACCAGCTGCACCTCCACCCCACACCCCCTGTCCGCACGGCTGTTGCCCTGACTGCGCTGGATGCCGCCCTTGTCCTACCCCCCGAAGTCCTCCTTCAAGAGGGGTCAGCCCCACAGGAGGAGACACAGGCCTGGGCCAGGTGGGCAGAGAGGGCCTGGGGAGAGGGGTGGGGCTAGTGTGCGTGTGCACTATGCTATCTGTGTCACTTTCTGTCCACGTGTCCCTCTGGTTTCCCATCGCAGGCTACACAAGGCCCTGGCCCAGGACACGGCTTTCATTGCACTTGGAAAGGTCCTGCATCTATTGAATGGGATCCTGGATGGACAGGTGGGGGCACCTGGGATGGGCCGGGGGTGGCCATGGAGCTGGGGGCAGGGCCCAGGACCTGCCTACAACAGATGGCCTGTCCACGGGAGGGCTGGGTGGTGCAGAACCACAGGGACCCTTTCTAGAACAGCTCTTAGGGACGGGGTCACAAGTTCAGGCTCACGCAGTCCTCTCAAGTAAGTACTCTCTGACAGTGAGGTTGCAGGTGATGATTTAAAGTGTAGTTTTAAGCATCTTATTTCCAAAGTGGAGGAGTTTGGGCTCAGGCGGTACAGATGGCAGCTCCGTAGACAGGCCCGAGAAGGGCCAGATGGCCCTCTGTGCCTGGTTGAGGGTTGCCCCCCACAGGTGAGCAGTGGCATCGCAACGACCCCAGCTATAGCCGTCACCCTGGAGGTGGCCATCTTGCACGGCTTGTCCCACAGAGCCCAGAGGTGAGCCTCACCCGCCAGCCGAGCCTTCAGGGCACAGCTCGTGGGCACCCCTGCCCTGGCCGGGCACGCCGCTCCTGCTTCCACCCCATGGGGAGGGCTCTGGGAATGGATTCCTGGCTGGGTGAGTGCAGCCCGTCCTGGGGCCACCTCTTCCTCTAGGGTGCTGTGTGTGGCCGTGGGACATCTGGATCGGCCCCCAGACCTTGCCAGTGATGGGTAGGACACTTGGGTCGTGTGTGCATCCAGTCCTGCGTGTGGGTGGGCTTGTCATCCTGGGTCCCCATGGGGGAGGGTGGGCAGGGCCTTCCACAGCTGGAGTTCGGCAGAGGAGCTTCTGGGAGGGTCTCCAGCACGGCTGCCCCCAAGCTCTCCTGCCCCTCCCCTTCTGCTGTCTGGGCTCTGGAGGGTGAGCCGCATCTCACAGCCCTGCATGTGTGTCCATGTGCTCACTCTTTCCTGGAAGAAGGACTTTGTGGCTGAACATCAGAGGCAAAGAAGCGGCTGCCCTGTCCACGTTCCACGTGTCTGTGCCACTGCCAGGGGTGAGTGGTGGGGTCACGGGGTGGGGCGGCTGCTGCTCATTGGCATCCTCAGGGGGGGCCAGCTCCTGGCCTTCATTTGCCCTTCCTGACTTCCTGATGGGACTGTGGGAGGTAGGGTGACCCCTGGCTGAGGCGCTGGAGCTATGCTGCTGTCCTTTCCACAGACAACAGGTGGGTTCTTAAGCTGCATCCTGGCCCTTGTGCTGCCCCTGGCCTATGGCTTCCAGCCTGACTTGGTGCTGGTGGTGCTGGGACCAGCCCATGGCCTCCAGGACCCCCAAGCTGCACTCCTGGCTGCTCTCCTACGGGGGCCAGCAGGGGGCCGAGTCTTGGTCCTAGTGGAGCAGGTGAGTTGGGCAGGGTGGACATGCTGTGGGTGGGAGGTGGGAGGTGGGGAGAGACCAGTGACTTGCTTTTTCCACCTCTACTCCTGGCCCAGGAATCCCCATCCCAGCTTGTGGGGGTCCTGGCCCGGGTGTTGCATGGAGAGGCACCCCCCAGCCTGGGTCCCTTCTCCATGGCCTCCCCAGAGGACCTGCAGGCCCTGATACACTTGAGAGGGCAGTTGGAAGCACAGTGGAAGATGCTGCAGGTGGCTGGTGAGGCTGGGGACAGGGCTGAGGCTGAATGCAGGGAGTGTGGGGGGACAGTCCTGCCATAGAGCTCTGTGGGGAGAGGGGCTCACGTCTCCGGGAGTGAGGTGCTGTCCTGAACCAGCTCATTGCAGTGACAAACTCACTGTACATTTCTTCCAGCTCCTTCTTGAGTGCCGTGACCTGGTTGCTTGAAATTGGCCAGGATGGAAGTCTGCACCTCAGAAATGACAATACAAGCTAGTCCCCCAGAGCCAGTTATGAAACATTCGCCAGTACACCACTGTCTGAGGCCTTTGTGCAGAGGGCCAGGCTACAGAGCTGTCCAGGGCACTGGCTCAGGGGCACTCTGTCCACGGCAGTGACCTGGAGCCCCCCTCCAGTAGCCTGCCTCTGCATGGATGGCCCCATCTTCATTTCCTACACTTCTGTTAACTTTAAAATAAAAGTTATTTTACCAGCAAAAATGGGTTTATTCAGGAATAGCAGAGAATTGCAGCTTGGGACAAGTGGACTATGGCAAAACCAAAGGCAAGTCCAGCAAGCAGAGGAACGTCATTTTATGGAAAAGCAGGAAGAAGCCGGGAGGGCTTGTTCTATATGAATACCCAATGGAGAAAAGCAAGAGTTCAGGATGGTGATGATTTTCTGATGATTCTTTGCTGTTGATTCTTCCCTCTCATGTACGAAGAAGAAAAGAGGAAATCGACGATTAGGATGTCTAGGGGCACGGGACTTTATTAGGCTTTTCTTTAAAGTCCCCTAAACTATGTCTTTCTGATCTTTCCAAATAATAGGGTCAGGTCTGAATTTTCAGCAAAGCACGTAGAGGCTGAGCTGTAAGAGAAGTTTGGGATCCAGCTGTGACAGTAGCCAGCCAGTCCCAGAAAGCCTTGTAACTGGTACTTAGTTGTACGTTTGGGGGAGTTCAGGATGCCTTGAAGTCTACCTGGATCCAAATGTCGTCGTTGTTCTGAAATTAGGCGCCCTAAGTATTGTTACTGAGCTTAAGTAAACTGCAATTTTTCTTTGGAGCTTTTATGTCCTATTAAAGCTAAAAGTTTTAACAGGTGGATGCTTCCTCCTGTGAAGAGGTTGGAGAAGGGGCACAGAAGAGCACATCATCTATATATTGTAACAAAGAGTAGCCTGCAGAAAACTTTGTAGCATCTGATTCAGCTTCTGAGGTTCGTGAACAGTGAGAAGGGCTCTGGAACCCTAGGCCATTACCTCCAGGTGAAGGCAGAACGATAATGGCCTAGTTTACCTACTGGAATACGAGAAAATGCACCCCATAGGTCAGTTATGGTGAGCAGTTCACTGTCGGTAGCACATGGGGTCAGGAACAGCAGGGTGCTGCTCAGAGGAACTGGACAAAACTCCATTCTCTGCCATCGGTTGTCTCACAGGTAAAATGGGTGTTATAGGGACGAGTAGGGGGGATAATGAGGCCCTGAGTTTCTAGAGTATTCTTTTGTTTCTAGAGTATTCTTTAATTCTGGGAAGAGGTTTTTTTTGTTGTTTTTCCTTTGGGGAGAGGTCTTGAGGGATCTGTTGATGGGAGGTGCTATGCATCCTGCCAAAATCAGCCAAGCATTTTGCCCATAAAGAGCACGGCAGTAGGAACAAATGACCGGTGTCCCGACTCTGCCACAGTGCCATCAGACACAAGTATAAGAAACATGCCAGGGGGTCCTGTATTTACCCGGGTTGGGTACCTTTGGGTAAGTCAGTCCATTTAGTGAGAAATGCACATGAGAAGCCACCGCAGTTTTAAACACAGAACTGGCTGGGTCCCAGAAAGGGGGGGTCCCCCAAAGCACTGTGATTTCTGGGGGCCCGTTTCTCAGAGGTTTTTCTCTAGAGCAGACAAATTCGTCAGCAGCGCAGCTCTGACCGAGCAGTCCAGTTCTGAAAAGGCGACCCCTCCGCCAGGACAGGGCCTGGAGCGCCTCACACAGCGCGCGGAGCTTGAAATCCGGGGAAAACTTACCCTCCAGCCTTGGGTCCGCGACCGCAACGGGCTCCGCGGGCTCCAGGGGCGCCCGCACCTGTCTGCGCAGCCGCTCGCAGCCCGTGGGGGGTCCGCAGGCCAGCTAGTCCCGTGAACCCTAAAAGTCACTTTACCAGCACACATGGGTTTCTTCGGAATAGTAGACTTGCAGCCCGGGCCCAGCGAGCTGCGGCAAAAGCAGAGGAGGAGGCTGGCAGCCTTGGACCGTGGGAGAGAAGCAGGAGTCAGGGTGCTGGGGTTGCTCCCGGCCGGAGCTGCAGGGCGGTGGACTTACCGGAGGAGACGCAGCGCACAGGGCTCGGGTCCCTGCGTCCCCGCGGGGCGCGCTCGGGCTGGGTCTGCGACCGACGCGGCGACGACCGGGGTCCAGCGGGGGTCCCGCTGCAGCCCCCACTCCTGGCGAGCGCCCCCTCTGTTAGCTTTCACTCTCCGATCACCGAAGACTTGAGCAAAAGTCTGACTCCGCCTCCTTTGACTAGCCCGCCGCCTCCAGACCGGAAGTGCCCTGCCCGCCGCACCTCCAGGCCCGCCCCGCCCCGCCCCTCCCGATGACGTAGTTCCGGCGCGTCCGCTTTAGCGGTGCTGCGGGGTCGCGACGCAGTGACGCCGCGGGCGGGGATGGTGGTGGCGGGAGCGGGCGTTGCTGTCTCGTCGCGGGGCGAGGTCTCGGGGACTTTGCCTGCCGCCCCCCCACACTCCCTCCTCCGGCGGCGCGGAGCCCCGGCCGTCCCTCTCGGGACGCCGACAGAGCGTGCAAAGCGGGCCACGTCCACCGTGTACGGCCCTCGCGCAGTCTCCTCAGCATTGTCCTACTAACGTGACCCCCTAAAGGGTGAGGGCTCGTGGGTGGGACAAGGGGCGAGCTGGCGCTCTGCAGGCTACCGCGGCGGCGGGGTGGCGGTGGGCACGGGGAGGGCAAGAACCTGAAAGTGCCAGTGAGCCTCCGGGTGTCGGTTTCGGGGTCGCCCGGCATTCAGCCCCGTCTGATCCGCTCCCACGCCCTGCTTTTCAGAGGCCGGAGTGCAGCCCGGCTGGGGCGCTTTCCCACCGCCTAGGGGCCTGGAACTGAGAAGGGGTGGGCATGGCCAGCGTCCCCCAGCTGTTCGACGACCTGTGCGAGGCCCTCCTGCCGGCCGCGAAGGCTCACCTGGGCCAGCACGGCGTGAGCCGGAAGAGGGCAAAGCAGAGCCTCAAGAGGGTGGCCTACAATGCTCTTTTCACGAATCTTTTTCAAGATGAGACTCATAAACTGCAGGCTGATCTCTCGAAACTCCCAGTGAAGAACAAGATCTTCATGCTGTCCTTCGACTTGAGAGTGGGTGGTCTCGGCCCTGAGGCTGACCGTTTGGAGGAGCTTGTGGAGGAGCTCCTGGCAGCCCCTTGCTGTCCGCTGGTGGAGGTGGGGTCTGTTTTGGACCTCCTGGTCCAGCTGGCAGGGAGTGGCCCCCCTCAGGTGCCGCAGCGCAAGCGGGACTACTTCTTTAACAACAAGCATGTGGGGAGAAGCGTGCCCTACAGTGGCTACGACTGCTGTGACCTGAGTGTGTTTGAGATGGACGTTCAGTCTTTGATCTCCAGAGAGGAGTACTTATGTCAGGACATGATCCAGAAGGCGCTTCAGGTGATGGAGGCGGCCCCAGGCAGTGGCCTGCCCACCGTGGGGCTCTTCTCATACGGGGACCCTTGGGGTGACAGGTTTGAGAGAGACACCCGGGTCTCGCTTTTCGGCGCCCTTGTGCACAGCCGCACTTACGACATGGATGTCCGACTGGACCTGCCCCCGATGCCGGACAGTGCAGACCTCTCTGGATTGGCCATTAAGGTAGGGTGTTTGCTTTCCTGCACCCAGCTCCCCGGCAGCTGGAAATGCCTCCTTTGACCTTCCCTTGGTCTTGGTAGGATAGCGCTTGAGTCCCTGTCACTTGGTAGCTGAGCCGTGGTGAGAGGGCTACTGGAGTGGGCTTCACCTGGGTGGGCAAGGACCCCACTGCCCACCTGCAGACCAAAGCGGCGTGCTGCTTTTCACCTTCTAACCGGGCGTGTGGTCAGGTCACTTACTCTGCTCTCTAGGGTTGCTGTTTACCTTTAATTACAAGGAAGTAACAAGTTCGGCCACATATCAAGTACTCAGCAACCACGTGCAGTAGTGTTTGTTCGTGCTGTGTGTGCAGTTTTGTGCACTTTCTTCCACCTATAACGTGGGATACTTCCTATCCTAGTAAATCATTGTTGGCCTTTGTGTTTTACAGCTTTATAAATGTTGCTGAAACATTTCAGTGCTATCAGTACTCACTCCCTTACTACAAAAAATTCTCGCTATAACATTTTGGTGTGCATAAATTTTTATTATGATTTTTTTTATTTTTAAAGGGTTTATTTATTAATTTGAGAGAGAGAGAGCGAGAGTGTGCGTACGAGTGGGGGGGAGTGGGAGAGGGAGAAGCAGGCTCCACGCTGAGCAGGGAGCCCGACATGGGGCTTGATCCCAGTACCCTGGGATCATGACCTGAGCCGAAGGCAGACACCAAACCAACTGAGCCGCCCCGGTGTCCGTACTATGATTTCTTTTATGCTGGGTTCCCCAAAATGGAATTTGCACATCAGAAGCATTTCACAATAAATTCGGTTGTAAGTTATATTGACACTTACATGTTCTCTGCAACTGGAAATTGATGATCTTAATCCCTTAAGTGACTTGGTGGGTGTGAAAACATTGTGTAGTAGGTACGTGCTCGGGAAAAGTAGAGGAAACGTTCTGCTGGGTGTTTCTCGTAACGAGTAATGGGAGTGTGTGGAGAAGTCCTGGAATTCTGACCACACTTGGGTGAAATTTAACTCCAAAGCCATATGTGATGTTTCCTTCTTTCCTGTGGTCTCCAGGTTCCTCAGAGTGTGGATCAGTCCGACGATGAAGGGTTCCAGTCAGCATCTAATTTGACTCCTGACTCCCAGTCTGAACCAGGCATGACTCCGGACATCGACCTGTGGGATGCTGTGCTCACCTACGAGGCCAGCAAACGGAGGTGCTGGGAGCAAGTTGGATGGTATGTGAGCCTTTGCCACTAAACGCACCCCCCCCTCCACCATGTGTGCATGTGACCTTTACTCGGGAGAGCTTAGGCAGTTGTTGGTAGAGCAGCTGTGGTGGGATTAGGTGCCCGGAAGTTTCAGTCAGGTTACTGTGTGGCCTGGCCTGGGTCCTGGGAGGTGAGACAGACACCGAGGGGAAGGACTTGCAGGCTTCAAGGAGGTTCCCCAGTTCCAGTAATTTCTGCAAGTCAGAGTCAGTTGGCAGCTGAGTTATGTGCTTCCCGTGAGGCTCCCAGTCAGAGCTGTCGAGGGCAGCCTGGCGGGCTGTGTAGTCAGGGCCAGGGCACAGGTGCTGGTGAGGGAACGGTCTCTGGGTCCACTGGTCTTCACATCGAGGACTGACAGTGGTGCTCTCTGGCCGACAAGTTCCAGTCATAGCAGTGCTGCCCTGACCGGTGCCAGCATCTCGTCCCCTGGGCTCATCTGGGTCCAGAGGCCTCTGCACTCAGGACTTCTCAGAGTCTGTAAAGCTCTGGTGTCCGTGAAAACCTCCCAGAATGGGGACAGAAGACACACATTTCCTGGTATTTGTTCCTGGGACCCTCTTGTCCGATCTCATCTGCTGGCAATTCTGTGGAATATCGCCTTAGGGAGCATGGGATGGAAGGGGCAGAGTTAGCAGGAGTGCGGTGCCTTCTGATGCAGTGCCTGGGCCCCAGCAGGGTCTTCTGAGGATGGGCACGTGTCGGGGTGTGGACAGTTAAGTGCCGGTTGTGTTTGGGCACCGCTCCTGCTGGTGAGGTCATCTGCCCCCCGCAGTGGATTCCTCCAATTCCCTGCTTCCCTCAGCACCACCGGTGGGGGCTTCCTTGTCTGTCCTGTCCCGAAACTTCCTGTCTTGTGTGCACAGAGTAGGCTTAGCTATCCCACTTGCTTCTAGTGCCTCACATGTCTCAAAAGTGGGCCAACAAATTAGCACTTTCTTTTGTCAATATTTGCTTAGTGGTATTTCATTCATTAGTTCCTACTTTTTAGGTCACTGTTTAGGAGATATGATTGGTCACCAGGTCTCTGTCCTTGCCCCTGTTCTGCTGAGCGCAGTTAATCTCCTTGGTGTCCCCTGAAGGCCACTGACCTTAGAGCTCCAGCAGCGAGGAGTGCCGCAGCAGTCTTCCCTGAGCTCCCAGGACGCGAACCCATGCCTGGCAGTGCGCACGCGGTGGCTTCTTTAGGGGGACCCTCAGGCGGGCTTGGGCCCCAGACTCACCTTCTCCAGTCATCCTCCTCTGCCCGTCCTGGTGTGAACCTGATCCCACTGACTGCTGACCCCTGAGGCCTTTTGGTCTAGTTCATTGGGCAAATCTTTCAAACTTGTTTCAGTTTAAATCCCGCCACCTGCCAGTTTCCCAGCATGAGCTCTGGCTCGGGGGCAGCTAAGGAAGCCGCTGCCCTCCAGAAGCAGAGCCGCCTGTGTGCCCGCAGCCCTGGGACTGTCAGCTCTGTCCTCTGACACCCTGGAGGACCCCTCCCCCGTGCTTCACCCCGAGTACCCGCGTGGGTCTGAAGGCTGCCCTCCTCTGCCGTGTCTCTGTGGTGGCCCCCATTCTGGGGGCAGTGGTTTCATTATGTTGACAGCCGAGTTCTCTGTGGGGACAAGAGGAATTTGGTGTTTTCCTTCATGGGCTTTTCTGCCTGAGCTCAGAATCCCCAAAGGGGGCACACATGGCCACGGAGGTGCTGGCGTCGACCCTGAAAGGGGGGCAGGACGGCACCTGTCCTGAGCGACTCCCTGGAGAAGGCGCAGAAGGACCTTGAAACTCAAGAGGTCTTTTCTCACGCTCTTCTCTCCCCGAGGGAGTGAGGGCAGATGTCCGTGGTCTGGCCACAGCCCACCTGTAGACCTGGACGCCTCAGGACTGGCCTCTCTGCTTCCTCCTGCCCCTCCTGCAGCCTCCACACAGCTGATGCTACCTTCCGGGGACAGAACCCAGAGCACATCATTGCTCTGCCTGCCACCCTTGATGACTGCCCCTGGTCTGGATTGAGGGCCTCCCTGCACCCCCCAGCTCCACTCACACTGACCCGTTTTCTTGCTGCTCCCAGGGCCTCTTGGAGCCCTCCCTGGCCCTGGGGTCCAAGTCGGTGCTTCCTCGTTTCTTCCGTCTATAGTGCTTGCCCCCGGGAGGCTGGGCTTGTCCGCCTCGCTGTTCCCCCTGCGCTCAGGTACTTGCCGAATGAGGAGAAGAATGATTGATGAGCGTTGTCAATTTAAAAGGATTGATTTTCTTTTTACTTATTTGCGAGAGAGGGACACCTGGGTGGCTCAGTCGGTTAAGGGACTGCCTTCCACTCAGGTCATGAGCCCAGGGTCAGGTTCTCTGCTCAGTGGGGAGTCCTTCTCCCTCTCTTTCTCTCTGCTGCTCCCCCTGCTTTCGTTCTCTCTCTCAAATAAATAAATAAAATCTTTAAAAAAAAAAAAAGATTTTTACTTTCGAGAGAGAACATGAGCAGGGGGAGGGGCAGATATTTTGGGGGGGCCAAGATCCTGTAGTTCTTTGTGCCTTCCCAGGGGGGAAGTGCGCTGCCCGAGCTAAATGGGGGTCCACCTGCTGGGTGGGTCTGGTCCTGCTGGGGTTGCCCTGACCGGGAGCTCCCCCTGCTGGCCTCCTGGCACCATTGTCATCATCTCTGTGTTCGGTTCGCAGGAGTCGCAAAACGTACATAGCATAAAATGCACTGTCATGCTCCTTTTATTTATTTATTTATTTATTTATTTTTATTTTTTATTTAAAAGATTTTTTACTTATTTGACAGAGAGAGAGAGACAGCCCAGCGAGAGAGGGAACACAAGCAGGGGGAGTGGGAGAGGAAGAAGCAGGCTCCCAGCGGAGGAGGGAGCCCGACGCGGGGCTTGATCCCAGGACTCCGGGATCACGCCCTGAGCCGCAGGCAGACGCCTAACGACTGAGCCACCCGGGCGCCCTTGTCATGCTCCTTTTAAGCATACAGTTTTGTGTATGGCTTATTTAACTTAGTATAACGTCTTCGAGGTTCACCCATGTTGTAGCAGCCGTTACAGTGTCCATTCCGAGCCTGAATCATACTTCACTTTATGGACAGGTGACATTTTGTTTATCCATTCATCTGTCCGTGGACACCTGGGCTGTTTCCACCTTTGGGCTGTTGTGAATAATGCTGCCGTGGACGTTGTGCTTATTTTTAACATAAAGACTGTTGCGATGGTCGTCCCGAGGACCAGCATGTGCCCCTGGGCACCACGTGGGTGGGGGCACGTGCTGCTGCTTCTGGTCTTAGTCCCTCTCTCCCCTGCCTTTTGTTCATGCAGCTGAGGTGTACGTGTTGCTCCGTCCACTCAGTGCCCCGTCCTCTGTCTCCCACACAGCCCCCCTGGCCACAGAGAGGAGCCCTACCTCACGGAGGCCGGGAGGGACACCTTCGACAGGTTCTGCCGGCTCTGCCACGGGGAGCTGCAGGTGCTGGGCGGGGGTCTGCTGCAGGCCCCACAGCCGGTCCTGGTGAAGGAGTGTGAGCTGGTGAAAGATGCGCTGAACGTCCTGATTGGGGTCGTGTCTACCACATTTTCCCTCTGCCAGGTAAGCAAGTGCTGGCATGTGGGGATGGCACCAACACCGTGTTGTCAGTCTGCCGTCTGCCTGGCACTTTACAGGGTAGACAGGAGCCCGTGCAGTAACAGGTGGCCTCAGATGCCAGCCTCTGAGTGGGGGGAGGGAGAGCGTGGGCTGGGAAGCTGGCTCCGTGGACTGTCCAGAGGCCATGGCCATGGTCGTCTTGTTTCAGTTCTAGAAAGTCTTTGTTTATGAACATCCTTTTAAAACTGAACAAAAGTGAGATGTTTATCGCAATTGGTGAAACAGTGGAGCGTGCCCACCATTTCCATGCCCATCTTCAAGAGGTGCTGAGGGGCCCTCTGAGCCTTCCCTGTGCTCGGACAGGGTGCACACTCAGCCCCCACCCCCCAAGGAGCACCTGCCTTGTAGGAAGGGGCCCTGCAGCTCGGGGACTGTCGCTGGCTTTACCCACTGTTGCTGTGGGCTTGTCTCCTTGCCAGTGGGCGGGAGCTTGCTCATTTGGGACAGAAGCTGCAGTTTAGCCACCTTTTGCCTCTTGCTGGGCACTCAGAATATTTACAAGCCTGAAGCCTCGTGCACACCGTTCTGCAGCCTTCTTTGGTGTCGGCGTCCCGCCTCTCTGCGTCTTAAATGTTCTTACATAGTGGCTGTTCTCGAACTTGCCTGTGTGCTCGACGCATGTCCTGGGGTCGCCCTGGAGACATGCTCTCCAGCAGACTCCTCAGTGAGTGCGTGATGCAGGGACTGCTGCGAGGGCCACGTCGGGAAACTTTCTAGCATGCCATTTTTATGGCCTTACTATGGAAGCAACCCCTCCTCTTTTTTTTTTTCATTTTGGTAAAATATACATAAGTTAAAATTTACCATCTTAGCCACTTTTTTTTTTTTAAGATTTATTTATCTATTTAGAGTGTGTGTGGTTGCATGCGAGCTGAAGGGGGGCGCAGAGGGAGCGACTCCTCACCGAGCGCGGAGCCCTCTGCAAGGCTAGGTCTCACGATCCTGAGACCAGGACCGGAGCTGAAATCAAGAGTCAGATGCCTAACTGACTGTGCCACCCAGGCGCCCCCCACTTTTTTTTAACCACTTTTAAGTGTACTATTTCGCGGCATTAATTCCATGCCCAGTGTTGTGTGAGCATCATCAGTATTTCCAGAATTTTTCATCTTCCCAACCTGAACTTCCCAAACTCTGTCTCCATCACGCACTCTCCCCCCAGGCCCCTCCCCGGCCCCGCCGTCTGCTCTCTGTCCCCTAGTCTGACCGCTGCAGCTGCCTCCTCGGAGTGGAACGTCCTTCCGTGTCTGGCTTACGTCACTCAGCCCAGTGTCGGCAGGGCTCCCCCAGGTCGGGGCAGGTGTCAGCAGCTCCTTCCTCTCTCAGGCAGAGGATTACTTCGTGTATGTGTGTACCACGTTTTATTCATGCATCCATCTGTGTGTGGATACGTGGGTTGGTCATTGTGAGTGTGTGTGTGCAAGAGTTTGAGTCCCTGCTTTCAGTTCTTTCAAGTACATACCTAGGAGTTCAGGTGTTGGGCCCTTTGATCCACGTATGTGTAGCTTTTGGAAGAACCAACGAACCGTTTTCCACGGCAGCTGCACCGCTGTGCCTTCTTTCCTGCGTCCTACGAGGGTTCCGATTTCTCTGCACCCTCTCTCACACTTGCTGTGTTATTTGTTTTAAGGTAACTGTCCTAATGGGAGTGAAGTGGTGTCTCATAGTTTTGATTTGCATTTTCATAGTGACTAATGATAGTGAACATCTTTTTAAGTGCTCATAGACCATTTGTATATCTTTCTTGCAGAAATGTCTATTTGCGTTCTACCCATTTTTGAGTTGAATTGTTGAGTTGTAGCAGTTCTTTATATATTCTGGGTATTAATCCCTTGTCAGATTCATGATTTGCTAGTATTTTCTCCTATTCTGTAGGTTGTCTTTTCATTTTTCTTATAGTTTTCTTGGAAGCATGCAAGTTTTTAATTTTCATGAAGTCCAGTTTATTTGTATTTTGTGGCCTGTACCTTTGGTGTCATATGTGAGAAACTGCCAGATCCGGGGTCATGAAGACTTGCCTCTCTGTTCACCTAAGAGGTCCTTGGTTTTAGTTCTTAAGTTGAGGTGTTTGATCTACTTTGAGTGAATTTTTTTTTTTTTAAGTAATCTCTGCATCCAGCGTGGGTGGGGCTTGAACTCAGGACCTGAGACCATGAGTCGCACGCTCTACTGACTGAGCCAGCCAGGAGCACCCCATACTTTGAGTTAATTTTTGTATATGGTGTGAGAGGAGGATCCAGCTTAAATCTTTTCCTTTTGGACATCCAATTTTCTGAGCACTGTTGGTTGAAAAGACTGTCCTTTCCCCACTGAGTAGTTTTGGGACCCTTATTGAAAATTGCCCGTATATGTGACGGTTTATCTCTGGGTTTCCTCTGTTGTTCATTGGGTTTAGATGTCTGTCTTTAAAGATTTTTTGGTTCTTTTTTTTTTTTTTTTTTAAGATTTTATTTATTTATTTGACAGAGAGAGACAGCCAGCGAGAGGGAACACAAGCAGGGGGAGTGGGAGAGGGAGAAGCAGGCTCCCAGCAGAGCAGGGAGCCCGATGTGGGGCTCGATCCCAGAACCCTGGGATCATCACCTGAGCCGAAGGCAGACGCTTAATGGTTGAGCCACCAGGCGCCCCAATTTTGGTTCTTTTTTTTTAAGATATATTTATTTGAGAGAGAGCCCATGAGCAGGAGGAGGGGCAGAGGAGAGGCAGTGAATCCCAGGGAGACTCCCCGCTGAACATAGAGCCTGACAACACAGGGCTCAGTCCTACGACCCTGGGGTCATGACCTGAGCCGAAGTCAAGTGTCCAGTGTTTAACCGACAGAGCCTCCTGGGCACCCCTTAAGTGCTATTTTAAGCAGAAATGGTGCAAGCAGATGTTCGTGCCTCTGTTGTGCTAGGGAAACCCTTTCAGTCTTTTACCGTGGAGCGTGGCGCTAGCTGGGGGCTTGTCGTGCTGCGGGGGCTCCCTGTATGTCCTAACTGAGTGCATGTGTTTACTGTGGAAGTATGTTGGAATTTGTGAAATGTTTTCTTTGCCCCAATTCAGATAATCCTGTTTTTTCTTCATTCTATTAATGTGGTTTATTACATTGATTTTTCTTTTCACTTCTCCAGCGAGTGTGTATCATTAGCTAAGCCATGATTCAGGACCCCAGGTTGGGGATCACAGGCACACAGGTGCCCCTTCACCCCCTGGGAGTAGGATGGAGGACAGAGGAGAGGTCAGTGGAGCCAGTTCAGATCTTCCCAGGAAATGTGCCTTCTGCCCCGCAGTTGTCCCAGGCTGACTCCCAGGATGTGGGGCAGTGGGACTTGTAGGGCGCTGGTGCCATTCGCGAACGGAGACGTCTCCCCTGTTAGCAGTCATGTAGATAGTTCTCCAGCTGCTCCTGGTCTGGTTCTGGATGGGGAGGCTGTCCACAGGGGCAGTCTGGTAGTTCTTGATTTTGGTCTTGATGTCTTCTGCCATGGTGCTGCCTTTAGCCTTGCAGCGGCCAGTGGGACCCTTAGCAGAGCCTGCCTCGATGGACTTTTGTATGCCAAACCCCTCTTTTTCATATGCTGCTGGATTTGATTTGTTAGTATTTTCTTTTTCAGATTTATTTATTTATTGGGGAGGGGGGCGGAAGGGGAGAGGTAGAGAATCTCAAGCAGACTCCATGCCCAGCACGGAGCCCCATGGGGGGCTCCATCCCACGACCCTGAGATCACGTTTATCAAAGATTTTTACATTTATGTTCATAAGGGATGTTGTCATGTAGTGTTTCCTCCTTATAGTGTCTTTATCTTCTTTGGGAATCAGGGCAGTACTGGCGTCTTAGAATTAGGAAGTATTCTCTCCGTTTCCGGGTTTTGGAAGAGTTTGAGAACAATTGATGTTAGTTCTTTAATTGTTTGGTAGAATTCACTGGTAATGCCATCTGGTCCTGAGCTTTTCTTTGGTGGGAGATTTTTTTTTTTTTTTTAAGTTTTCTTTAAATTGCAGTAAAATACACAAAACATTTACCATCTTAACCTGCTGGGAGGTATTGTGTCTGTCGGAGCCTGTTGATAGAGATGCTATTGGTTGGGACGCCTGGGGCTGGTTCGTTGGCCTTCCCTGCCCGCTGTGCCAGAGGCGCGGCGGGCTGGCCTTCGCGGCTCCCCCATGACTGATGACACACCTCAGCTGCAGCATGTGTTCCCTCCTTTGGACACGTTCCTGCGAGTCGAGTGATCAGATGTGATGACAAGCACTTCAGGTGTTCTGCGCGCACTTCTCGGGCAGGGTGGGGGCGGCGTGTCTTCCGCGCCCTCACCCGCAGCTGCCTTGACGGGTTCGACGTGTGCTCTTTCTCAGTGTGGTCCGTGAAAAGCGATCCCTTGTTTCTGTGTGTGTGTGTTTTTATTCCCAGGGTGGGGTGGTCGGGGGTGCTTTGTGACCCCCTTCTCTTGTTTGTGTCTCAGTTTGGGGCATCCAGTCTTGGGGACAGTCTGCGCTGTGCTGAGAGGGCGGAAGGGGCAACGCTACCATGTTGGGCTCTGGGTGCCTGACTCCGGAGCCTCTCCTCTGCCCTGTCCAGCCAGCTCAGACCTTCGTGGTGAGGCGGGGTGTCCACGTGTCTGGAGCCTCCCCTGAGGGCATCAGCAGCCTCCTCTCAGAGGTGGCCGAGTGCGGGACACACTACACACGCTTGAGCCGCTTCTCTCTGCAGCCGGTGCTGGACTCCTCCTGCAGCAAGGGCCTCGTGTTCCAGGTACGGCCCTCAGCCTCGCGACTGTCCCAGACCTGCCCGACAGCCTCAGAGTTCTTCCCCAGGACACTGAGCGCAAGCCTTTTTCCCTAGCAATGTCGAAAAGCTGACAGTCACTCTTTAGGAACGGGGTCCCCAGGGATGATGTGGTAGTTCTGCTGTCCCTTCACTGCAGACCTGGGCAGCCATGTTTAGGCCGTGGGATAGAGGTGTGGCCAGCATTTGGGAGCCCCGGCAGTATGGGGTGGACATGTGCTGCCTGTTCCCTTCTGGGTCCTCAGGGAGTTGCACAGCGACCGACAGTGTCCTCCTCCCTTATTTGTGGCACTGAAGTTTTTGGACCCGGGGCTGAGCCAGCTCTTCTGGAGAATCTTACAGTCGGCCCATATGCTGGGTAGAGCCCCCCTGGGACAGCAGGTGTGGGGCCTGCTGAGAGGGGCAGGCATCCAGATGGAGCGGGGCATTTTGGGAGAACTGAGAGAAGAGCAGCCGGAAGGCTGAGCAGAGGAGGCAGGATGCTGGGGCCCAGCGGGGGCTGGGCTGCACGGGTTCCTTCACTTGGTGGCCCAGTGGCAGTGCTGTTCGGTGATCTGATGAGGTTGAGGTTTGAGACGGTGCAGGCCGGGCCCGTGGAGGCAAGGAAGCTGACGAAGGTGGGAGGGACCGCCATCCGGGTCATGGGATGTGGCTGGTGGGTGGACTGACTTTTGTTCCGGAGTGTTCCGTACAAACCTCCTGTGAACACGGGAGCTGGGCTAGGGCCCCACTGCTGTTGTGCAGCCCAGGACACATGTGTTGCCAAGAGCCCGATGGTTTGAGCAGCCGGAGACCCTCTCAGAGTTGGCACCTGCATGCGGAGCCTGGCTTCCCCTTCCAGAACTCCCCCCTGGGACCCGCAGTTCCCAGTTTCCTGGTGTAGCTGGCCTGGGCGCTGGGATGCCGTGAAGGGTCCTTGCCTCCAGCTAGGCTGGGGTGCCTGGGCATGACCCATAGATGCCCATTCCTTGGAAGATGGAGCCCGAGGGTTGGGGGATGGGAGCCAAGCCTTTTCCCCTAGCTCCAGCGTATCCTTCAAGTTCTGAGCTCAGCGGCCGTGTCCCTGTGCCCGGCTGCCCTCCTCCCTGCCTCCTTGCCCGACAGGCCTTCACCAGTGGCCTGAGGAAGTACCTGCAGTATTACCGCGCTTGCGTCCTCTCCACTCCACCCACCCTGAGCCTCCTCACCATTGGGTTTCTCTTCAAGAAACTGGGCCGGCAGCTCAGGTGAGCCTCGGCGTGGCGGCCGAGTGTGGGGGCCATATGGGGGCAGGCGTGGGACTTGCTGGGCCACGAGAGGCTTGTGAGAACAGCAGCCCTTGCCCCTGACGGGCTTCCCGGGTGCTGTGTGCTGTGTGTCTGTTGGTGGCTTACTGTGGCAGGCCCTGTCTAGGGTTGGGGGCTCCTGCATGAAGGGCACACGGGGTCCCCAGAGACCTGGGCCCTGGCGCTCACGGGCCAGTTCGTAAACACCAGGCAGAGCGGTGTGGCAGGTGCCCTCTGGAGAAGGGAGCATGAGGGCCTGGGGACGCTGGGGAGGAGGGTTCAGTGGGAGAGGAAACCTTGCGGGCAGAAGGGCTGGAGGTGGGGTGCAGTGAGGGCGGCGGGAGTCTGGGGGCGCCTCGAGGGTGCTGGGGCAGGGGCACTGTGCTGCCATGTGGACGTAGACTGCAGCAGGGCAGAGAGGGCGAGGGGTCTGGGTGGGGTCTGGGCGGTCATCCAGGCCAGAGGTGGTGTCCCTCGGCGTGAGGTGGCGGGGTGCTGCAGGTGCAGGGGAGGGTCATGGACTCAGGGTGGTTCTGAGTCCTGTCCGAGCCTGAGAGGGGGGTGGAGATGCACAGGGTGCGCGGGGGGGGGGGCAGGCGGGAAGCTCGGAACTGGAGTCCTTGACTTCCGGGTGCCTTTAAAGCTGGAGCCTGAAGGTGGGCAGAAGTGGGCCCGGGGGACATTTGGCTCTGGTGTCGCCCGACCTGGGCGCTCTGTCTGCTCACCTGGGCTCACGCGACCTCTGCGTCTAGGTACCTGGCCGAGCTCTGTGGCGTTGGCACAGCACTCCCAGGTAGCAGCGGCGGAGAACCCGAGACTGCATTCCCCACCGTGAGTTCTGGGCTCTTCCTGAGTGTCGCCCCGGTGGTGGGGCTGCTGCCGGGCGTCGGCCCAGCGCTGTGCGCACTGAAGCCCCTGTCCGTGCTGTCTCCAGGGGGTGAAGCTACTGTCCTACCTGTACCAGGAGGCTCTGGATAACTGCAGCAACGAGCACTACCCGGTGCTGCTGTCCCTGCTGAAGACCAGCTGTGAGCCCTACACGAGGTGGGGTCCGCGCAGTCCTCTCGTCACACATCTGCTGAGGCCGGGGGTTGTGCGGGAGGAGGGGGCAGCGCCGCTGGGCTTGGACGTGGGCACGTGGGGTGGACCCCCCCCCCATGGCCACATGCCCCTCACGGCTGGCTTGGGCACCCTGGCAGGTTCATCCACGACTGGGTGTACAGTGGGGTCTTCAGAGACGTTTATGGCGAATTCATGATCCAGGTGAACCATGAGTACCTGGGCTTCCGAGGTAGGTGACTGCTGGTTGCTAGGCTGGGCCTCTGCCATCAGGTGGGTCGGGGCCTGTGCTCGACCCCAGCCAGCCATGTGTCCTGTCCCCCATTCAGATAAGTTTTACTGGACCCACGGCTACGTGCTCATTTCCAAAGAGGTGGAGGCCTGCGTCCCCGTGTTCCTGAAGCACATCGCTCACGATGTGTACGTCTGCGGGAAGACCATCAATTTGTTGAAACTCTGCTGCCCCCGGGTGAGGCGGGCCCGCCCTCCTGCCCCTTCTTGTCCCGCCGCTGTTCCCTGTCCCCTGAGACCTGGCCATCTGTCCTTAGTTTGTGGTGACCTCTCATTTTCCCCTGAGTGTCACAAGCAGCTCCATTGAGTCCCTGGGAGCTTGACTATGACAGAATGAAAAGCAAAGGCATTCCCGAGGCCAAGGGGCAGTGGGCTTGTTCCATCCCTCCCCGTGGGAAACTGCCCCAGTGGGACAGGTATGGGCCGCATCCACAGGAACACGCACCCAGGCTGCTTTAGGGAGTCGTGTTCCTGAGGCTCGGAGGGTCGCCAGGCTCCAAAGAGCAACCTCTTCATCCGTGGGGTGAAGCCCTGTGTGAGGAGGGGCTGCTGCTTTCTGAGCAGGGAGGCAGGTGGGCTGCCCAGGACGGGGCTGGGGAGGGGCCAGGAGGCTCAGCCCATGGCTGGTGGGGTCCCTCCTGTGCTGGGCTGAGAACAGACGGGAGCTGCCAGGACGTGGGGAGGGGGCAGATGCTGGTGAGCTCTTGGCTGGGGCTCCCTGGGGAGGGGGCAGAGCAGGGGGTTGGCCAGCAGTGGGGCGGGGTCTGTTCTGTCCGGGCTGACCTCAGGGCGTGGATGCCCGTGCCTGTAGCCCACGCTCCTGCCGTGGCGGAAGCTGAGGAGGGGTCTTCACAGCCTCTGGAGGGTCGTTGGGAGGCGGCTCTGGCCTGGGCAGAGACCCCACACAACCTGTCTGGGATGTCCTGGGAGCCGTGCCCCTCGGGTGAATGAACGTTTCTGAGAAAGGGAGCTGTCCCCATGGGTCACCAGGAGCAGAAGCGGAGGTGGGCACAGGTCTGCGTGTCACTGGCTCACTGTAGGTTTTCTTTCTTGGTAGCATTACCTCTACTGGTCTGATGTCCCTGTCCCCCGGATCTCGGTGATTTTCTCCCCTGAGGAGTTGAAGGAGGTCGAGAGGGACTGTGCCATTTACGTGGGGCGGATGGAGCGGGTGGCACGCCACAGCTCCATCAGCAAGGAGGAGAAGGTGCGGGGTGCTGTGGGGCTGGGGTCTTCCCTTGCACCTCCCTCCCCTCGAAGGGTCTTGGGCTGATGGGGAGGCTGCCCCTGATGTTCTCTGTCTGGGTGGGGGACATCCGGGCAGGGGCTCTGTCCTCTCTTCTCTGGAGCTGGCTGGGCGATAGACGGACCCAGTCCTGGGCAGCAGGACCAGAGGTTCCTGCACTCGGTGCCTCTGTGAGCTCCTCTCCTGCTCGGAAGGGGCTGAGGTACCCGGAGCGGAGCTTTGAATGTTTTGTGTACCTAGGGAGGGGTTTGATAGGAAGCCCTTTCGGCCTGGCCCCCGGGGCAGACCTCAGAGAACAAGCAGGGGTGGAGGCGGGGAGAGGGCCGTCCCTCCATCCCTATGGGGGAAGCCTGCCCTGAGCTCCTGGTCCCCTCCAGGGTGGGTGTGTGCAGGCATGGGGGCTCGCCCCGGATTGCTTGGAGGGGGTGTTGACTGCCTAGCCTTGAGCCAGGGTGCTGCCCCTGGAGGGGCCTGCATGGGGTCCGAGCAGCCCCGCTCTCAGGCCGTCGTAGAGGAGGGGATAGAGAATTCGGATGTGTTTACACACAGTCTTTTTCAGGAATTACGAATGGAAATTGCAAAGCAAGAATTGATTGTCCAGGCCCGGGAAGCAGCGTCCAGAGTCCTGCGAGCGCTCAGTGGTACGTGCGGCTCGGGTTGCCCTCTGTGGTTCCGGGGCCACCTGCTGCCGGCTCCTCATCACACCGCCCCCTCCCGTCTCCATGCAGATCGGCAGACGTCGGAGCGCAGGGCCTTGGATGCCCGCAAGCGAGAGCAGTTTCAGAGGCTGAAGGAGCAGTTCGTGAAGGACCAGGAGGTAGGCGGTGCGGCCGTGGGTGGGCGCGGGCTCGTGGAGTCGCCTCTGACCTGCACGACCGTGTGCCGTGCTGTGTAGCGGCGCCGGGCGGCCAGGCAGGAGGCTCTGGATGGCGACTTCAGCTACGCGCGAGAACTCCACGACAGGGAGAGGAGGCTGAGGGCCCTGGAGGAGCAGCTGGAGAGGAAGGCGAGGTAGGCGGCCGCGGCGGGGCGGTCACTCTGGGCTGACCCTCCTGGCGTGATCTTGTGATGGTCGTCTTTTTATTTTGAAGATTTTCAAGTGTGAGTTAAGGTAGGAAGAGTAGGGGTCTGAACCCCAACGTGCACCTGGGCGGAGTGCCTCTGGCTGTTCTGCTGCGCTCAGGTGTGTCCGCCTGTGCTCAGGGCGTCTTCTCGTGGTTGGTTAGTGTGGATTGGAATCCAGACAAGGTGTGCACACTGGGTTTGCCTCTCCCGCTACTCTGTCTCTTTGTTTCTGCTAGGTGTAACAGTTCCTCTGCCTTTACCTATTTTTAAAGCTGTGATCAGCCCGACAGCTGGACAGACGGGAGCATTTGTCCAGCCCAGCGGCCGAGAGCCTATCTCGTTGTGGTGCCCTTGTCCTGCCCTCCCTACCTCTCCCGTAAGCTGGCAGCAGAGCCGGTGTCTCCCAGGGGCACCTTTGTGGGGGGACTGTCTCTTCCTGCCTGTTCTCTCTCTCGGGGTCGCAGTCGTCCTGACCTTAGGTGCTGTTCATGGAGAGCGTGTCTTGTGTGTGCTTGTGCGTGCCCGTGTGCACATGTATGCGCCTCTGTGCACATGTGGGCTTGTGCACGCGTGGGGGTAGATGTTGCCGTGTCGTTTATAGGAGACAGCGAGGTGTAGGGGGTGTTGTCCCTGGTCTGGGGCAGCCAAATGGGAATTAGCCAGTCCAGGTCTGACCCAGTGCCCTGCTAGAGGAAGGACCAAAATCTCCGGGAGTAACGTGCGGGGAGAGCTGCCAGGAGCAGATGCCACGTTTGTGTTGCACTCTGTGTACCCTTTTGCATCTCTCTCTAGTTCTCTGGAGTTTGCACCAGCAGAACAGGAAGGTGCCTCTCATGCGGGGGGCCTGGCAACCCCGGGCCTCCTGCCTGTCCTCTTGCTTCGGGCCCTGCAGGGGCTCATTCTGTTATTTGCTTAGCAGAAGTCTGCTGAGCCCTGGCTAGGTGCCTGCCCACCGGGGTCCCAGTCCGGGGAGCAGAAAGACCTGCCCGGTGAGGCCCCTGCAGGTGCCGTGGGGGCCCCACGGGGACCAGCTGCTGGCCTGGGAAGGTGCCGAGGGCCCCTGCCCTGGAGAGGCATCCTAGCCCACAGGACACCAGCTGGACGGTGGTGGGCGACTGTGGCAGCTGGGTCTCTCTGGGCGTGGCTTTAGGCAGGCGCTAGTTGACCACTACAGCAAGCTGTCCGCAGAAGCAGCTCGTCGAGAGCAGAAGGCCCTGTGGAAACTCCAGAGGCACCGACTGGCAAGTGCACGGCTACGTCTCCTCGTCGAAGATCAGCAGCACATTCAGGTATCACCATAGTTTCCGATGGGAGCTCTTCCCCTGGGCTCCGGGGTCTCAGAGCCCCCGAGAGTACACGCAGACCTGGGTTCTGGGAGAGGGTTGGTAACTCAGTGCTCAGGGACGTCGTGACGGGGAGGAGGCCATGCCGCCCTCAGTGCTCTCTCTAGGCCCAGGCCCTTCTCGCCTCGGTGCTGTGGCCCGTGTGGGCAGTTGGGGCTGTGGCTTCCATGTGTGCTGGGTGAGGGTGTGGGGGCTCTGGGTTGGATTGTGCGGGGCTAGGCGTTCACCGCTGCTGCCTGAATTTCAGGGGATGCTGAAGGACGTGTCCGAGGGGAAGGCCCCGGAGCCACCGGCCGTCCTCCCTGCTGCCGGCTCCCAGGTGAGGGGCTGGGGCCCAGGTCTACACCGCCCTGGGAGCACAGCGGCTGCGGGGTCTGGCTTGTCCCGGCGGCTCCCCACTTGATGAGCTTTGGTGCTGGTTGCAGAACTGAGCTTGGGGGACCAACACCCACTTGTGTTTCAGGCTCCGTCTCCGGGCCCCGAGCACCCCGCTGGAGGCTGCAGCCATGATGCTGGGTATGCAGAGCAGCAGCACGTGGCTGCCTGGGGTGGTCCGAATGCAGAGGAGCCGCGGCAGCTCAGGCCTCCAGCTGCAGGGGCCTGTGGCTCGGGGCCAGGAGCTGAGCCACAGCCGGGGCTGGTGGACGGGCCGGGGCCGTTCTCTGAGGGCCTCAGCATCCAAGACTTCCTGCCCGCAGCCCGGGAGGCCGAGCCGCCTACACACACTGGCGCGGCCCCTGTCCTGGAGGAGGCGCTGCAGACCATTGGCTCAGACCTGCCTCCCTCGGCTCCATCTGAAGCAACGGGCCCAGGGCCTTCTGGGCCACAGGAGTATGATTTCAGAACGATCCTGAGGCCAGCTATAGCCCCCTTGGCTTCCCCAGGGTCCCAGCAGACTGTAGGAGGCAGCTTGAGGAATGGGGGGCAGCAGCTATGGGGGGACAGTGTCACACAGCCAGAGGACACAGGTGCCTCTGATAGGCAGGTGGCTCTGCCTCATCCCCAAACCCCCGCGCACACCCTCCCCCAGGATGGGAGTAGCCAGGCCGTGGGGCAGCTCCTCCGGCAGGCGTCAGAGGGCAGCGTTCCCACAGGGGGCTGTGTTTCCGGGATAGCCCTCTCCCGGCCACGGTGGAACGTTCACGGACACGTGTCTGACGCCAGCATCAAGGTGGGGGAGAACGTGTGGGATGTGGCCCCCTCCCGGCCACGGTGGAACGTCCACGGACACGTGTCTGACGCCAGCATCAAGGTGGGGGAGAACGTGTGGGATGTGGCCCCCTCCCGGCCACGGTGGAATGTCCACGGACACGTGTCTCAGTCCTGCGTGGTACTGGGTGCAGTCTCTGGGGAAAGCCAGCCCAATACACCCAGGCCCTGCCAGAGCCCTCCCAACCACGTGTCCCAGCCAGGCCTCAGCCTGGGAGCACAGAGCCCTGTCTGGGAGCAGGAGCCACGGCTGCCTGCAGAGATGGCCTCAGACAGCTCCTGTGCTCAAGTGGCTGGCTCCAGTAGTGGGGAGGCAAGTGGCCTCCAGGCTCCGCCGTCTGCAGTGGCTGCATCTGGGGATCTAGGAGATAGTAACCCCAAGGAGCCAGGTCAGTGGGGCCCCTACAGCTGTCCTATCACTGGAGGCGTGTGGGCGAGGAGTCTGTGGCCCCGGGGACTTGGGAGGTACCGCACTGCAGGAGGCACTTGACCCTCATACCCCCTCCTGCCCCACTTGTGTTGCTCAGGACCAGAGACGAGTGGGGACACTGAGGACCTCTCTCCAAGTCGCCCTCCGCACTCTCAGGTGAGGGCAGATGTGCTTAGGGGTCTGGCTGCGCATGGGCACTGAGGGCTTTGGGCCTCCAGGATGGGGCAGCGCGTCGGGGATCCCACCCACCCTTTCCTTCCTAGGAAGGAGCAGCGGCCCCGGGCAGCCCCAGCCTGGGTGAGGGGGAGGCTGCGGCCCAGCGCTGGGGTCAGGAGCAGGCCTACCTGGCCGGTCTGGCAGAGCAGTACCGCCTGGAGCAGTACCCGGACAGCTATGAGGCCATGTGTGAGTGGCCAGCCGTGGCGGCGGGCAGGCGGGAGCCCGGCCAGTGTGTCTCCGCCACTTAACGGCGGTCTGCCGTCCTGCAGCGGAGCCTCCTGTCGCCCACCTGCTACACCACGGGCTTCCCCGGGCCTTCGCCCTCCCGGAGGACCCCCGGGTCCGGTCAGACGCAGATGAGACCGCGGTGCAGCTGAGCGAGCTGCTGCCCCTACCTGTGCTCATGAAGCACTCCATTACTGCCCCCCTCGCCGCACAGTGAGTGCCCAGCCCGCGGCCCCCACCCCCCTCGCCGCACAGTGAGTGCCCAGCCCGCGGCCCCCCACC
>NC_048232.1:91086905-91100684 GCF_002007445.2 Ailuropoda melanoleuca | reverse complement strand
CCGGCCCTGACTCTGGGCCCCCCGCCAGCGTCTCCTTGGTGAACAAGGCTGCCGTGGATTACTTCTTCGTGGAGCTCCGCCTGGAGGCGCACTTCGAGGCGCTGCGGCACTTCCTGCTCATGGAGGACGGGGAGTTCGCACAGTCCCTCAGCGATCTGCTCTTCGAGAAGGTGACCCCTTGGCGCGGTGCAGGCCTGGCTGTGGGCGGAAACGCTGGGACTCCCTCGGGACATGGGACACGTGCGCCCTCTCCTGCCTCAGCTGGGGGCGGGGCAGACGCCCGGGGAGCTGCTCAACCCGCTGGTGCTCAACTCCGTGCTGAGCAAGGCCCTGCAGTACAGCCTGCACGGGGACACCCCCTACGCAGCCAACCTCTCCTTCGCGCTCAAGTTCCTGCCTGAGGCCTTTGCCCCCAACGCCCCGGACGTGCTGAGCTGCCTGGAGCTCAGGTACAAGGTCAGCAGGGCCTCCCCGAGTGGGTGGGCCGGGGGCTCCCCTGCAGGAGCGCTGAGCCGGCCGTGCCCGCAGGTCGACTGGCCCCTCAACGTCGTGGTCACCGAGGGCTGTCTGAGCAGGTACAGCGGCATCTTCTCCTTCCTGCTGCAGCTGAAGCTGATGACGTGGACGCTGAAGGACATCTGCTTCCATCTCAAGCGCGCAGGTGACGCCCGGCCGGGAGCCCGGGCTTGCCCTCGGCCGCGGCCGCGGCTCACTCCCCTGCCCGCCCACAGCCCTGCGGAGCCACGCGGCCGGCTCCGTGCAGTTCCGCCAGCTGCAGCTGTTCAAGCACGAGATGCAGCACTTCGTCAAGGTCACCCAGGGCTACATCGCCAACCAGATCCTGCACGTCAGCTGGTGCGAGTTCCGGGCCCGGCTGGCACGGGTGGGCGACCTCGAGGAGATCCAGCGTGCGCACGCGGAGTACCTGCACAAGGCCGTCTTCAGGTGAGGCCGGGGTCGGGCCGCCCCTCTCGGGCGCGTGTCGGGCGCGTCGGGGGTGGGCGCCCTCACCGCCGCCCTCACCGCCGCCGCCTGCGTCCCCAGGGGCCTGCTGACGGAGAGGGCCGCGCCCGTCATGAACGTCATCCACAGCGTCTTCAGCCTCGTCCTCAAGTTCCGCAGCCAGCTCATCTCCCGGCCCTGGGTCCCGGCCGCCGGCCCCCGGGGTGCGGAGCACCCTAACTTCGCCCTCATGCAGCAGTCCTACAGCACCTTCAAGTACTACTCCCATTTCCTCTTTAAAGGTGACTGTCCCCCCGGGCTGGGAGGGCTTGGGGACAGCGGCGCAGGAGCTGCCAGGCGGGCCTGGCTGAGCTGCCCCCCCCCCCCGGTCCCCCAGTGGTGACCAAGCTGGTGAACCGAGGCTACCAGCCCCACCTGGAGGACTTCCTGCTGCGTATCAACTTCAACAACTACTATCAGGACGCCTGAGGCCGCCAGCACAGGTGCCCCGACCCAGCGCCCCTTCCCCGGGCGGGCGGGCGGGCCAGGGGCAGAGCCACCACACGGAGACGGGCCAGGGAAGCTGCTGGTTTATTTGGGGGCCGTGTCTCCCCAGTAGGCAGGAGCCACGCTGTGCCAGCTTCTCTGAGGCCTGCAAGGTGGGCCGGGGCTGCTCTGCCCGCCGCCCCCCTCCCCCCCGAGTTTGCTTCCCTCCGCTGAGCTCCTGTCCTTGCATAAAGCGGCTTTTCTAGGGAGCGCGCTGAGCGTGGGGCTGGGCTGCTGAGTCTGTGTCAGACAGAGACGGGTCAGGTCCTGACTGGACGTCTCGGCCGTCATGGAGAGACGGGGCCATCATGGAGAGACGGGGTGGGGCTGTCCACGGGGTGCACACCGCCTCAAGGACTCGGTGGGATCCAGGGCCTCGGGGGCTCCATGTGTGGAGACCTCCAAGGCCATTACGAGGATCACGTCACGCACAGTTCAGCCGCCCACAGTGGGGGCTTGCTGCTGTAGGAGAGCCCCCCACTGTCTGCCCCGCCAGCCCCCTCAGTCTCGGTGGCCTCTGGGACCTCGGTGGCCTCCCCGTCCCTGTGGTAAGGGGTTTCCAGTAGCTTCAGCACCCGCCTCACCTGGAGAAGGACAAGGAGAGGAATTTTAGGGGCTGCCCCTTGTTCCTCGGGCCCTGTCCTGCTGCTGGACCTAGGGATGGAGGAGAGACAGGTGTGTGCTTGCCTCTGAGAAGTCTCCGTTCTCGGCGGCCTCGATGGCATTTTGTGCAATGTAGTTCCGCAGGACGTACTTGGGGTTGTTGGCGTGCATGACACGTGTGCGCTCAGCCTGCCAGGCATCGCTGTCGCCGACGCCCTCCCTGTCCTCCTCCAGTCGGGCCCTGGAACCATCCAAGTTCATCTTTCCAGCAGATCCCGCCCCTCACCCCTCCGGCATTGGGTTCCCTGCATGGGGGTGGTCTGCAGCCACCTCCCAGGGAGACGGTGATGCCAGCCGTCGGCCCCCAGACGCCTGGAGCCTCACCTGTACTCCTGGAGCCACTCAGCCCAGTGGCCCCTGTTCTTGCTCAGCAACTCCGCCGGGCTCAGCTGCTCCAGCCGCGACTGCTGCTCCACGCGTTCCAGCTCCTTCGTGATGTTTGCCCGTGTGCCGATGAGCGCGAAGAGCTGAGGGTTGGACTGTGCCAGCATCAGCATCATCGAGAGCTGCCTGTGCAGAGGGGCAGCGTGAGGCGTGTCCCCACCCCTGGTCGTGGGCCGTGTCCTGAGGCCACCGGGCACCTGGAAGATGGCCGTCGGGGCACGGAGGAGGTGGCAGTGGCTTTAG
The DNA here is from genome assembly GCF_002007445.2 of Ailuropoda melanoleuca. Classification (NCBI taxonomy): domain Eukaryota; kingdom Metazoa; phylum Chordata; class Mammalia; order Carnivora; family Ursidae; genus Ailuropoda; species Ailuropoda melanoleuca. Next base: position 91,097,906 of record NC_048232.1, on the reverse strand, counting down.
TGTTCTGCTGTGCTACCGCTGACTTCCCCACAAGCGGGTGACCCCGGCCTGACCGGTGAGGCGGCCCTTCACCCCTACTCTGCTGCAGCCCTTCCAGATCGCGGGACACGCGTGCCCCGAGGAGGAGTGCTGCGGGCTGACGTGCGGGCCCCCGGGGTGGATGGGCCACCTGTTTCCCCCCCAGGGGAGGTCACTGCTGTCCGCTGCTCCACAGTGGCCCCAAGGGGGGTCCTTCCCCACTTACAGAAGGGCCTGGGGGGGTGGCAGGGACAGCACCGACACCCCCTTCCCCAGTCCTACTAGTCTGTCCTCTGTCAGCCACTCACCACACAGCTTGCACTAAACTCTCTCAAACCAGAGTCTGTTGTCTTGTTTATCAAAACCCAGAAACAGTGCTTCCCATGTCTTACTCTGAGTGTGGGCTCACACACGGGGTGCTCTTCCCCGTGGGGGACGGTGCAGGAAAGCCTGCTCTGGCTGAGGCCTGAGGGGCCCGGGGCCCTTCCTGGGCAGATGAGCGCGCCATCCCAGGAAGCTGCTCCCCAGCCGGTGGTGACCCAGCAGCGGCAGCACCGCTGTCCTTCCCTCTGATCCGTGGCAAGCCCCCTCTAATATTCCCCAGCATGCTCTGCTCTAAACAGTCCTCTCCTGTGGGAAGCACGTTCCAAGGAAACGAAACCTACCGGGGATCCATCTGGGGTCGGAAGGCGAGCTTCAGCTCCTCCAGGGAGGCACACTGTGCGGTCAGCGCGGCCAGGAACTCAGGTAGGCCCAGGGACTCTGGCCCGACTGGGAAGGAGCTCAGCAAGTAGAAGGTGTTTGTGAAGTCGGCCCCTGGAATACGGCCCTGCTCAGGGTGCTGGCAGGCAGAGGCAGGGCCCAGCACTTGCCTCCCGCACCACCGCCCCCGCCATGTGCGGACAGCTCGCCAGGTCCAGGGGCTCCGACCCCTCCCCTCCGGCTTCCTCCTCAGCCCCACCCACCTGCCGCCCTGCTTGGCCACCACTCTGACCCTGGCAAGTCACTCCAAGCCCTTGTTCCTTCATCCGTGAATCAGGTAAATATAGCAAAGGCTCTGAGGTCAGCCCCTGGCCACCCCTGCTGTGGTCACCGTGCCCACTGCCTCCCTGAGCAGCTCAGGGCCCTGGAACACTTCCAAACAGGGCTCAGCATACAACTAATGCTGGGAGGCTCAGACACAAGTCACTGTAACCCCCAGGAGAACATCCCAGAAATAGACACGAAAGGAAATGAGAAGGGCCCAGAACAGTGCAGAGACACAAAAGCAGTAATGGAGGAGGTGAGGGATAAAAATGGCACAGGACACGGGCAACAAAGAGCAAAAGGACAGGGGCGCCTGGGTGGCACAGCGGTTAAGCGTCTGCCTTCGGCTCAGGGCGTGATCCCGGCGTTATGGGATCGAGCCCCACATCAGGCTCCTCTGCTGTGAGCCTGCTTCTTCCTCTCCCACTCCCCCTGCTTGTGTTCCCTCTCTCGCTGGCTGTCTCTATCTCTGCCAAATAAATAAAATCTTTAAAAAAAAAAAAAAAAGCAAAAGGACAGAGGTCCTCATCAGTAATGACTTTAAACAGGTTCATCTCCAAACGAGATGGCAGCTGGAACTAAAAAAAAAGTACTTTCAACTTCAGTCTAAAGGGAAAGGACAGAAAGAATATCTCAAGCAGACGGTAACCTGCAGAGCAGGGCTGGCCCTACTGCCATCAGCAAGAGACCCGCAAATGACAAGAGCTTTATGTGTGAACGGAACAGCCTGCTTGTCCAGATGTAACGGTTATAAACCCTGTAAAATGGAAGGGGAATCAGAACAGTCCTCTGGAGAAGCCGGAGGCTTCGGCGCCCCACTTTGGATAATGGATGGAACGTCCGTACGGCAGACCAACGAGGACAAGGGGAACTTGAACACTGTTATGCTACTCCGACAGACAGACAGACATCTGTCTTCTCAAGCGCACACGGGACAGTCTCCAGGACAGACCACATGCTCAGCCATGAGGCAAGTCAATATGCTTAAAAAGACTGGCATCTTCTCCAACCACAGTGGAATGAAGATAGAAATCACAAACGGGGCGCCTGGGTGGCACAGTCGTTCGGCGTCTGCCTTCAGCTCAGGGCGTGATCCCGGCGTTCTGGGATCGAGCCTCACATCAGGCTCCTCCGCTATGAGCCTGCTTCTTCCTCTCCCACTCCCCCTGCTTGTGTTCCCTCTCTCGCTGGCTGTCTCTATCTCTGTCGAATAAATAAATAAAATCTTAGGAAAAAAAAAATCACAAACAGAAGGAAAACTGGAAAATTCCCAGATAGTGTGAAAATTAACCAGTGGGTCCAAAAAGAAATCACAAGGTAAATCAGAAAATACTTAGAGGCAGGAAAGTGTGGAAACACAAATACTGAAATGTTCAGGATGTCACAAAAGCAGTGATCAGAGGGAAATTTATGGTGCTGATTACCTACGTTGGGAGAGCAGAACTTTTATCACAGGAAAGAAAGAAATGTGCAGCTTGTGGTGGACGTCGATGGTTTTGCGATCTCTACAAATAATGAATCAACTGCCCCGACACTGTTACGTGTCAGTTACACCTCAAAGGAAAAAAGCCTCAAATCAGTAACTGAATCTTACATCTAAGGAACTAGAAAGAAAACAAAATAAAACTAAGGCTAGCACAAAGGAAGGAAACAGAGGATACAGCAGAGATAGATGAAACCGAGAAAAAACAAGTGAAAATCACCGAAACCAAGAGTTAGTTGGTTCTTTGAAAAGACCAACAAGACTGACAAAATGAGTTACTGGCAAATAACTAAAACTGGAAATGACAGTGGGGCCATGACTACGGATCACACAGAAACAGGGCTGTAAGAGGAAACGGAACAATTAAACGCCGATGTTAGATACGTAGACGCAACGGACAAATTCCTAGAAACCCCATCTACCAAAACGGGCTCAGAGGAAAACGAAACCTGGGCAGTCTGTAACAAGTGAGGAGACCGAATGGGCAGTCGGAACCCTCCCGATGAAGACGACGGTAGGACGAGATAGCCTCACTGGGGAGTTCTCCCACACATCCAAAAACTATCACCAATCCTTCTCAAACTCTTCCAAAAAACGGGGGGGGGGGGATGCATTTCCTAACTTATTTTATGAGCAGCGTTGCCTGGATACCAAAGCCAGAGACACCGCGGACCAACGTCCCATGTAAGGACAGGGGACCCTCCGATGGGGTCTGTGCCCCCTGCCCCGGAGAAGAGCTGCCGGCCCTCGCTCCCTCCCGGTGGTTTTCTGCCAGGGAAGGAGGCCCTCGCCAGCAAATCACACCGCACCCTGACCTCCGACCTCTGACCTCCAGAACTGTGAGAAGTCAGTGTCTGCCGGGCAGGCTGCCGCCCTGTGGTGGTTTTTTACAGCAGTTTAACTTGGCTGCGACGGGACACGAAGGGAGGAGAGTATGACCACAGACTCATCTCAGCTGACGCAAAATGGTAAAAACACTCAAACCGGGAACAGAAGGAAACTTCCTCCGTTTTGTAAAAGCCGTATCTGAAAAAGCCACAAATTGGCAAAAGAGATAGAGCGCTTCCCTCAGAGCAGGAGCGACGGATGGACGCACGCATCGCCGCGTCCCTTCACCACAGTGCCGGAAGCTGCAGCCAGAGGAACCCGGCAGTGCCACGTCGGACCCACAGGTCCGCTCTGCCGCGCAGCCCCCAAAGAACTGAAAGCAGGGACTCAAACAGATGTGCGTACGTCTGTCTTCATGGTGGTGGTGTCCACGGTAGCCCAAGGGGGGAAAACCACCAGTGTGCACCCATCGATGATGGAGGAGCCAACCGTGGTCCGTCCACACCATGGGGCATCACGGAGCCCTAAATGGCCTAGAACGCAGACACCCGCTGCACCGTCATGGACCCTGAGCACGCCGTCCTCGGCGCAGTCAGCTGTCCCAGGACAGGCCCTGCACGGGCCCATCTCACAGAAGGTCCCTGCAGGAGTCAGAGTCAGAGACAGAAGGGAGAGCGGGGGCGTGTGGGGCGTGGGAGGAGGAGGAAATGAGGACAGGGTGTCCGTTTGGGGAGACGGAAGAGTTCCGGAGACGGATGCGGTGACAGGTGCACAGCGGGGTGGGTGCACGTGCTTAGCGCCCCCGAACTGCACACCTCGTGGTTGAAATGGTTTTATGTGGTGCCTATTTCATGGCGGCAGAAACGCCAGGCCGCCGGTGTGGCAGACGCCCTGCGCGCACTCACCAGTCAGGCGCATGGTCTCCAGGAGCCCGGCCACCAGCGCTGCGTCGCCGTCCAGTTCGGCGCGCACCAGGCCCAGCTTCCTGCGCATCTTCTGCAGGTAGTGCCGGCGGAACTCCGCGTCGAACTCCACGGCCAGGATGGCCTCCCCCTGCTCGCGGGGCAGCTCGGGTTCCAGAGCCTCCAGCAGCTTCTGCAGGTTCCACTTGCACACCTCGGGCTGCTTGCTGTATGCGTAGCGCCCGGCGTTGTCGGAGGCATTGCACACGTGGTCGGGGTCGTACCTGCCACGCGGGGCCAGGGGGGCCATCAAGAGGACGAGGCAGGCCCCGGGGGTGCCACTGCCCTCCCACCCCGCCTCGCAGGGGCCCTGGTCCGACAGGCTCCAGTGCGGGTGCCGCAGCCACCGACTCCCACCCGCTCAGTCGGCAGGGGAGCGGCACGTGGCCTCAGCCGACAGCCCCTGGCCGGCCACGGCCCTCTCTTCCTGCTCACCACCTGCTCCTGCCCTGGCCCCTTGAGTCCATCTCCAACCCGGGAGTGCAGGGACCCTTCTAAAATGCTGCTCTGCTCAAAACCTCCCAGGGGATTTCTGCTGCTGGGCAGGGCCGACCAGGCATTCCCAACAGAACATGGAGCGCAGCGCCGCACGCGCCTGCAGGCCCCTCCCCGTGGCCCCTGCGGCGTGGGCGCCCGCATGCCGGCCCGGCCGCTCACCTGTCCAGGAAGCCGAAGGGCCCGTAGTCGATGGTAAGCCCCACGATGCTCATGTTGTCCGTGTTGAGCACGCCGTGGCAGAAGCCCACACACTGCCACTCAGCCACCACCCGGGCCGTGCGGCGGGTCACCTGCAGCACCACGGTGCAGGTTGCCCCACTGCCCCTCCTCGTTCCCGAGGACGGGTCTGCCCTCTCGGTGCACACTAAGCCGTGGGGGCAAACACGGAAGGACGTGTAAGGAGGAAAAGCACTCTGGATGAGTGGACACATGTGGGCTCTGATTTCCACTTACACCGTCTGTCTCTTTTATATACTCACTAATTTTGTCTTTTACCCACGAAACTGAAAGTACCAGGGAGCCTTGACCATCCCCACGACTCGGGCCCAGGAGGAGAACCGTGTGGAAACAGGGAAGTCACCACATGAGCCAGTAAAACCTGCCCTGGGTCCAGGCCACTGTGCCCAGGGCCCTGCCGTGACCGTCCACGGCTCCCTCAAATGAGGGGTGGGTCGGGTATGTGGCACCCACCAGCACTCAGGCTCCCACCAAAGCGGAGTCCTTCCCCCCAGTTCTCCCGCCGGGCCTGGAGGGGGCGCACAGCCCCACCAACGCCACCAAAACAAAGTGGTCCTCGGGTTTGTCCCAGGACCCCCGACCCTCAACGCAGCATTCCTGAGAAGTCGGTCCCGCTCAAAGCCAACGAGGGGTGACAGGCTTTGGCACAGGGGAGCGACTCAGAGAGAAGGGCAGGGACACCAAGAGCGAACTGGTCCACCTGCCAAGTAGACCGCGTCTCATCGGCGCGCAGCCCCACCTACCTCCCGGAAGAAGGCGGCATTCCTCTGCACACGGTCACCGGCGTGCGCGGCCTGGATCTCAGGGTAAAAGGTGCTGATCACGTAGTCCAGCATCTGCACTCGGATGTCATTTCTCCCCACGCTAGGGCCCTCGCGCCCCGTGTGCTCGTCTGCGGACTTAAAAATCTCAAAGGACCCGAACCTGGAGGGAAGACCCACGTTTTTAACAGGTCAGACATGGCTCTGGCCCCTCGTGAAAGACAGCGGTCTGGCTGCTAGGCCCCGTGGCCTGTAGTGGGAAGAACACCCTGATGAAAACAAACCAACAAAAACGTAACTAGTCTTTCGTGATACAGACACACCCATTCTGCTCTGGTGACAAGCAGGGTCAGCTTCACAACCGAGTGGTCGTGTCGCCCAGAGGCCGTGAGGCAATGTCTGGAGACGCTCACGGTTGTGACGACGAGCGTTACCGCTAGCAGGCCTGGGGTGGCCCCACAGCACCCCCAGGTCACTCTGGTCAAACTGCCAGGAGCACCACTCAGGGAAGCAGCCCTGGGTCTCCTAGGGGGAGGCGGACGACTGTCCCGGCTCCCCCAGCCCCCGAGGACAAAAGAAAAAGCCAGGTGCTCAGCCTTAGGCACTGCGGGAAGGGCCCTGGTACCCCTCACTCACAGGGTCCACCTGGGCTCCACAGGAGGGGGACCAGAAGATGTCACAGCCGCTTCCTGACAACCGTGGGTTCAGGCATCAGAACCGTGTGATGCCAGCAGCACAGTGACATCAAGGAGGGACCAGCAACCACCGCAGCTGATGAACGGGGTGGGAGCAAGAATGGCCACGGCGGGTGGGGGCCCAGCAGTGTGAAGCAGCCCCGTCGTCACGGTGACGCAGAACCAGGCCACTTAATTGGTGCTTTCATGGCCTTCCTGGTCCTAAACTCCAAGTAAACAGCTCTGCACATGCCCCTTCCCAGAGCCCCACGTCTGGGCAGCCCCTCTTCTGGCTGCCCAAGGCCCCGTCCCCCTGCACTGGCACTTCAGGACACCCCGCTCAGGCCGGCCATGCTCCAGTGACACAGGCCGCCTCTCTGCCACCTCCTCCCTCCTCGGGGCAACAGGGGCCCGAAGAGCCATCCGCACTCAGGACAGGGCCCCCGACCTAGGAAACGGCCAGTGCCTTTGCCCACAGAGCCCCCTCCCTCCCCGCAGGTGCCAAGAATCTACGTCACGGACCGTCTGGTGCTGCTGCTCTCGAGACCGGCCGTGGGATGGGTTCCCCCACCTGTGTCCCTGCGGGGCATGTCCTCTACCAGACCTGTCGCCTGTGTGCGCACACACCCACACCTGATACAGCAAGTGCGCGCCCCAGCATTACCTTAGGAAAGTGGAAGCTATACGCAGCACCACCGTGCACTGCTCGTACTTCGGGTTACCGTCATAGAACACGTCTCGCACGACCGTGGACCGCGATGTGACGCAGGCCCCGGCCCGTGTGGTGGGGATGCCCAGGTGGAACATGGCCTCACTGCACAGGAACTCGCGGATGCTCGACCGCAGCACTTTGCGGCCGTCGGCCTGTCTGGAATCAAACACACAGGTCATGGTGCCATCGGGCAGGTGTCCACTCAACACCGAGGTTCAGGCAGCACATGGGAGGGACTGAAAGACAGCGTTCTGAGGGCTTTTTAAAAACTATTCACTGACAGCTCCAACGTCATCGTAAAAGGCCTCTATTTTAGACGATACCTGATACGGAGAGGCCCCTAACGTTGCCCCAGATCTGGCAGCCATGGCAGCGAGTGCCTGGCCTGCAGCTGGAGGCCAGATTAATGCCAAGGACAGCGAGGGCGGCATCAGGTTCTCCAACAGGACCCAGCCGGCGGGAACGTTACGCTCACCTGTAGCCGGCAATTCTGTTTTTATGAATTTATTTTACAGAAACACTCTTACGGTAAGGATGAAGGATCTCAGGTGCCCCCCGCCCCGTCTTTGCATGACTTGATAACTTTTTTTTTTTTTTAAGATTATTTATTTATTTGACAGAGAGAGGGAGAGAGAGCACAAGCAGGGAGAGGGAGAAGCAGGCTCCCCGCCAAGCAGGGAGCCCCATGCAGGACTTCATCCCAGGACCCTGAGATCATGATCTGAGCCAAAGGCAGACACTTCACCAACTGAGCCATCCAGGCGCCCCCATCTTTAGCCCATATTAAAGCCTTTTGTTTTCTTATAGTTTGAGTTTTAAGACTTCTTTGTATACTTTAATAGTCCTTTATCAGGCGTGTCTTTTACAAATGTTTTCTCCCAGACTGTGGCTTTTCTTTCCATTCTCTTGATACTGTCTTTTGCAGAGCAAAAGTTTTAACTTCAATGGAGTCCAGCTTATCAGTGATCCCTTTCGTGGATCTTGCCTTTGGTGTTGTGTCTAAAAAATCATGTCCAAACCCAAGGTCCTCTGGGTTTTCTATTTTATTTTCTAGGAGTTTTACAGTTTTGCATTTTACATTTAGGTCTATGATCCCTTTTGAGTTAATTTTTCTGAAGGGTCTAGGGTCTGTGTCTAGATACGTTTTTTGGTGTATAGACGTCCAGTTGTTCCAGCACCATCTGTTCAAACGACTGTCTTTGCTCCATTGTGTTGCCTTTGCTCCTTTGTCGTAAATGACATTTATGGGGGTCTATCCATTGTTCCAATGATCTGTCCTTTCACCAACACTGCATTTTCTTGAGCTTCCAGGCTCTCGCCACTAAGCAGATGTTGGCTGTAGGTTTTCTGGAGATATTCTTTAACAATTTGAGGAAGTTCCTCTCTTCCTGGTTTACTGATTTTGTGTCATGAACGGGTGGTCGATTTCGTCAAATGCTACTGTTTTATGTGTGCTGCATGCATTGATATGATCACGGTGCTTAGGGTTCCGCAAGCCCCCACTGTGCAGAGTCACACTGAGGCCTCCTGCCTCGCCTTGCCTGAGTGTGTCTCATCCCAGTGTGAGCGCCATCTCTGGAAACCACACCTGGCAGTCACCCCGGGACTCACTGCGTCAGCCTCTGGCCAGAGTGACGGCTGCACTCCACTCACCTCCTTCTAGTCCATGTGAGGAACTGTGACAAGCAAACCTGTCCTCAAATGTCAACCCACCCCTCCCTGGTCCTGGGAATTACCTCTCACCCAGCTAGATGTCATGTTAAGCAGGAAGCCAGCACCGCTCAATTTAATCTTGAATCTGGTAAAAATGGCCCCGAAAATAAGCAGCCTGTCTTCTTGCCCAAGGCAAGGTTCCCAAAGCAAGAGCCAGAACTGGACAATCACACAGCAAGGATAAAAAACCCCACTGCACCCACAGAGCCAACAGGACATAAGACAGCACACCCATGTCTGCTCCCAGGCGAGCTGTTGGGATGGACCCAGCCGAGGACAAGCTCTTCTGTACCTGCCAGGAGAGGCATGTCCTGAAATCTCAACCCCCACAGCAGGCAGGAGGCCCAGGCAGGAAGTCACCCGCCCACCCCCCAAAGCCCACATCTGGGTATCTAGCAGGAGCTGGCCTTAAGCCACTCACAGCCACTTTGGACGTTAGCCTCAAGTCATGGACACATGGGCGGGTGGGTGCTAGCTTGAGTAAAGGTTAATGACCCCTTTCTTTTGAAGAAAAATATTCTAGCAGACCTCAAGTCTAGAAACATGGAACTTAACACTCAAGTCTTCAAATATAAAAGATACCCAATGGCAGATTACTCTCACGAAAAGGTTTGTCTTTATAACTGGCAAAAATAAATGACCAAATTGAACACATAAAGTTTAAAGATGCTCAAAGAATGAGCAGGCCCCACGGTGAGTGATAAGCATTTACATATCACTTCAAGGGGCAGAAACTCTCCCATCAGTCACCGGTGCAGACCACCCTGAGCAGGCTGTTTGCAGTGGGTGGCGGTGGCGCTAGGCTGAACTCAGGACACTTCCAGAGAAAGAAAGGTCTGGAGAAGGCGACGAGGAAGAATGAGTTATTCCGGGGGTCAGAGATGGAGCTGCTGGGGGACAGGCAGGGGGTGCGGGTTGTGTTCAGATTCTGGAGGGAGAGGAGGGGAGGGCACAGGAAAGTGCCAGAGGAGACACAAGCCCTCAGGATTTCTTTGAACAGAAAATGACAATTTAGGTGTAAGTTTTTTAACCATTCAAGAAGCATTTAACAAATATGGACTAAATGCACCAACTAGTGGAAAAGAGCAGAACAGATTGTCAGCACTGTCTGTATGTAAGAGGCAGAACAGTTCTAAGAGCCCCCTGCCGGGTCAGGCTGTCGGGATCTGGACCCAGGTCCTGGCTCATGAGTGCTCACAAGCCTGTGCCTGGAGAATGTCCACTGGGGGCATCGGAGCTGAGGGGGTCTGGTCCTGTCCAGGGCACTGGCCACACACTGTGTATCTGTGAGTGGACAAACAGATGCCATGTTGGAGAGGAAGCCTGTGCTCTCTGAGGCTGCTGACAACCATACCTGCCGCCCGCGAGCACTGGAAGCTCGGCTGGGCAAGCAGTAAACACCAGTGTCACATGCAGAACTGATTCCAAAGTCCTTGTGTTGTTTATGAGAACAGGACACGAGCAGCTGCCAGTGCTGTGGGACCAGGCGCAGCAGGGTCCCCTCACCCTGCCGGTCAGCGGGGACAAGGGCACCTGGCTAGCAGCACTGCGGCAGGGGCGGAGGCTCAGCAGCCACAGCGCCTCATTCCGTCCTCTCCTTTTGACCTCAGGGCCTTTGCACAAGCCGTTCCCTTCACCAGGATACCGGGACCCCTCCCATGGTCTATGTCCCTACATCAAACTTCCAGTTACATCTCACCCCCAACAAGGGAAGAAAACTGTGGGAATGAGCACGCCCCCCCAACACACACACTGGAGAGGGGCGTGCGGGGCCCCTCCGGGGGTCAGCGCCACCTCTGCCTCCGGCCCCCAGCCACCCGCCCGGGCCCACCTGGAGAAGGGCGTGGGGCCGGCGCCCTTGAGCTGCAGCTCCCAGCGCTCGCCCGCTGCCGTGCACACCTCGCCCAGGTACATGGCGGCGCCGTCGCCCAGCTGCCCTGCGAACTGGCCAAACTGGTGGCCGCAGTAGCAGTGCGCGGCGGGCTCGGCGCCCGGCAGCAGCGCGTTGCCGCTGAAGAAGAGCGCGGCCTCGGCCTCGCGCGCCTCGCGGGCGGCGGCGTCGGCGGGCGGCGCGTCCAGGCCCAGCAGC
>NC_048232.1:91060748-91086802 GCF_002007445.2 Ailuropoda melanoleuca | reverse complement strand
GGCGGGCGGTGGCCCAGCGGCGGCGACCGGGCACGGGCGGCCGCGAGCAAAGCCCTCAGCGCGGCCCCGAGCGCGGCCATCCGCGGCGCGGCTGCGGCGGAAGTCCCTCTGCCCCGACCGGAAGCCCCGGCACGCGTGCGCGGTCACTCAGTAGCCGGCGGTGGTGTCTGACTTGCGCCTGCGCGGGCCGCGCCCGCGAAGGCCTGACTCTGATTGGTTGCACCGTGCGTCTGTCTTCTCCTGAGGTTCGGCCCCGAGGCAGCCCGGGCGAGGAAGGAGGACTTGGCCACCTGCGACCCGTCCGCTTCCGCGGGCCTGCGGGCCGAGTGCTGGAGCGGACCCGGGAGCGGGGGAACTGGGCCATCTAGAATGACTGGCCTGCGTAACAAGCCAGTAGGTCCCTGGAGGTCCTACTCGGGAAGGACCGGACCGTCGGGGCTGAGAGCTTCCAGTGGGGTGGCCATACCGAGTGACGTCCCTGGTAGACCACCAGGGGTGCCTCTCAGCTCCGGGATGAAGCCAGGGTCAGCCCCGGCCCCGGGCTGTGCCAGGGCCTGTCTCTGGATTGTCCTCGGCTGCGCAGGGCAGCGGGGCAGAAGGGAAAGAGGACGTTTGTCCAGCTTGGGTCCGGGGTCGAGGGTCAGTGTCAGTGGGGACAGGCCAGGAAGAGCCCCAGGGCGAAGCCAAGGCTGAGACTGGGCAGTGCTCTGGCCAGGTGCCTCCCCAGGGTAGGAGCACCTCTGCTTGGAGCAGGAGTCCTCCTGTGTTCTGGCTTCCCTGCCCACCTTGCCCATGCCTCTCCTAAAGTGCCTCCAGGAACCCTGTGTTTTCCTTGCGTGGCACTTCCTTGACACGAGCTCTTTCCCTCATTTCCCTGTTTCTTCCGTGTCTGTCTCCTCACCTGTGCTCTAGGAGGGCGCGGAGTCGTGATCTGGGTGCCAGTTCTCCCAGAACAGCATCAGCCCAAGAGAAACTCTGCATAGATTGTCCAGGAGGCTAGGGAGAGCCGACTCTGGCCTTGAGAGGGAGTCAGGGCAACTGTTGTAGAATAAATAACTCGGGTGTGCAGCTCAGAGGAGCCTGAAAAGACCCCTGATGCCTGCACGGAATGGGTGGTCCTTGGAAGGGCTTCCCAACCCCTCCCCCACCTGGCCTCATGCTAAAACCCAAGACCAGGAGCTGCGTGGAGAACCTGGACAAACACACAAGCTCCCTCCTGGCCGGTTTCTACACTTATGTTCCAGGAGCCACCTCTGGAACTTTCTCCTGGGGCCACAATGTGGGCTTCCCGGACCTCATGTGGACCATCCGTGCCCCTGCCAGCTGTGACACTGGGGAACCCCTCAAACCTCTCCAACTCACAGTCGTCATCTCTGAGAAGGACAGGGACACTACCTTCTGTGTGGGACAGTGTGGTTAGGTCCCTGCAGGTGCTCAGAGCCCCAGAATCTCGTCCTGCAGCCAGACCCCCTCCCTCCCACCTGAGCCTCCCTGGGGCCTTCTCCACTTGGCCTGCCGGCAGAGCCCCTATTCCCAGCCTCCTTCCTCACTGCCTAGGGGACCCGACCTGAGCCTACTGTCACCCCTTGCCCCTTCCCCAGGTCCCAGGCCCTTCTGACCCATCTCCTTGTCACCTCACCCCACTGTCTTACCCACACCTTGGAATCTGGTGGGATTAGGTTCTTGAAGGCTCAAGCGTACCGGGCTCTGTGTCCTGCTGGCTGCCCTCACAGAGGTCCCAGCCAGTGGGGGCTCTGGTGGGTGCCAAGGGTTCCAGGAGGTCAGCACCAAGGGGTAGTGCCTTCCCAGACCTGGTGACCTTGCTTCTGGCCTAAACGTTGGGATGCACGGCCTCCTGGATCTCCCCAGGCCTGTCCTGGATGGACAGGTGTCCCAGATGGGCAGTGCAGGGTCTGAGCAGCCAGGCTGGGCCTGAGCTGAGCTAGGCCCCTCACCTGCCCCGACCCCAAAGAAGACACAGCGGACAGCCGGGCTTGAACATTTAATGAGGCTCGGCCACAGGTGGGCGGGGGCCTAGGCCTTGCTGGTACCAGAGGTGCGCACGCGCAGCATGCTGGCACGCAGAGCGGGCTGCTGGTTGCCGGCGGCCCAGCGCATGCCCGAGGCGGCCCCCGCGTGCTCCGGCCACGGCCCGTTGAGGTCGGCACGGCCGCAGTCGCTGTACCACCATCCGGCACCCGAGAGATCGTGGCTGCAGCTGGCGAAGGTCCGGGCGCCATCCACGCAAGGCGAGCAGCGGTCGTGGTCGCGGTCCAGCGTGCTGAAGCCACAGCCCTCCTGGTTGTCCGTGTGGCCCAAGCCCCTGAACGCGTCCCCTGTGGGTGTGGCGGCGTGGGCGGTGGGCCAGCTGCCCCTCAGCTCCGCCCCCATCTGGGACCCCAGGGCAGGTGCTTGGGGAGTGGCAGTCTTTCCCAGAGCACAGAGGCTGGCAGATGTGGGCGGGAGAGTTGGGGGCTCCAGGGACCCAACCTTCCCTACCCACCCTGGCCTGCTGCAGGCGTCCCCCTCCCCCAGCCCGGAGAGCTCAGGGGGCAAAGCAGGACACTGGGGAGCAGGCACAAGGCTCCCTTACCTCCCAAGCACTCACCTGCATTCCCCGAGTACCGGCCAAGGGTCAGCTGGTAAAACTGGTCCTCCTTGTCCACGTGGAAGTTATCATAGTGGGCCTCGAGTGTGTGGTTGTCCGTGTCCAGGAGATCCACCAGCAGCTCCGCGCGCAGGCCCGGCTGGGAGGTCAGGCCGGAGATGTGCTCCAGGCCCAGCCAGTGGTCACCTGCAGGAGTGAGGGACCCACACAGAGGCTGCTGTGTGACGGGCCACCCCTAGCCTCCTCCCGCCACCGCTGCCCTGTGTGCCCGGTGGGGATCAAGGCCTTGGGGAGCTGGCTACACCCCTGTGCCTCACGGGCAGCACAGTCCTACCTGTCAGGTCTCCGAAGCCCTGTTTGTACTCCTGCCAGCACCTCTCAAAGTCCAGAGGTCTCCTCCTGCTCCGGTCTCGGCTCTGAATCACAGTCCAGCCACCGTCCGTGCGCATGTCACAGAGAACCTGCGGAAAGGGCCAGCCCGTGGCAGGCAGTGCCGGGGTGGGTGCCAGCAAGCCTGTCCCTCTCCCGTCCATCCTCCCTTAAGCACTTAGTATTTGAAGACTGAAACTTTGTTTTCCCACTTCTCAACGTCATATAAACTTGCATCACATTAAATTCACATTCTCAGAAAGCGGGTGAAGGTTCTCAGTAAGGTTAAGGCCCCAGGAGGACTGCCCAGTTTGACGTCATTTTGCACCCTGCTTTGTGGCTTTGTCTTTTCACTTAACAGTATCTCTTGGGCTCTTTCTTTGTTCATACCTTCCAGGTGGAAGCCTAGGTTTTTCCCAGCCTTTCCTGACTGTAACACAACGTCCGTGAACATCTCTCTGCCCAGGTGTGTGTGAGGGACTGGCTAGCCCTTTCCCTGCTAGGTGGACAGTACCGTCTCTTGTTTTTGCCCAAGTGACACACACGATACCCCTGGACTCTTGCTGTGGGCTGCTTACCTTGAAGGGCGTGCTGGCTCCCTCCGGCTGGATGGTGTACACACCACTGGGGGCTCTGGGGCTCTCCACCCAGATGTGAGAGCAGTCCCTGCCTGTAGGACATACAGCCAGGAGGGCTCAGGGCCTGGGAGGGGCCGTGCTGTCGGTGACCAGTACCAGAGCCTTCTCCTGCAGAGGCCCTGTCACCATCGGGCAGATGACTCACAACCTTGGTCCTGGCGGCTGGGTGGACACAGTCCCCTCACCTTGGGCCATACCTGTCTCAAGCCTCTTCGGATATCGCTGTCCCTTGGGCTCTGCCAATTTTCTGGCCCCCAGCCCTGGGCCAGACCCTTGATTCTTCCCACAGCCCCTGGACACCACCTCTTTCCCTCACCTGCTGGCCTTGGAAGGTCAGTCTTGGCTTCCCCACCTTCCTCCTCCTAGCCTGGCAGTGGTCTGAGGGCTACCCCAAGCCCAGCTGGCGTTAGAAGGGAATAAATACAGTGGGGGCTGGTTCTTGTCTGCCCTCCCCCCCCAGGCTGTTCTGGGCAGGGACCCAGATAGGTCCTCAGGGGGAGTGAGACCTGCTGAGTGGGGACCTGGGGGTGACAAGTGAGAGGCTGCCTGGCCTGAGACCACCTGGCCAGCCCCTCCCTCTGCCACCCCACCCAGCCAGACCTTGGGGTTCCAGAAGCATCACCCGCACCTGTGGAGAGAGGACCCTGGTCAGAGGCAGGCTCAGTAGCTCTGGGAGTCCCCAGCCCATCTCAGGCTAGTGAGACCCCCCAGCCCAATGGCCACTCTTACCAGCTGTCGATACTGCACCATGGAGCTGGCCTGGGGCACAGAGAGGCAGAGGAGAGCAGCAAGACCCAGCACGGGGCAGGCAGCCATGCTTCCTGGGGGTGCAGACATGGTGGGTGGAGAGCCCAGCCCATGGCCCTACCCGCCTTCCTTCACGCCCCCCTTGGTGCTCACTCACTGTTGTCCTTCTCTGCAGATCTGAGCCACTGGCCCCCAGCACCTTTTGTGCAGACGCAGGGCTCACCCCGCCTCCTCTCCTCCCAGGTGCCGGGGCGGGGAGCCTGAGGGTGTGGACAGGGAGGTGAGGGCAGGGGGTGCTCCTCTGAGCACACTTCCCCTTGGCTGGTGTCCTCACTGGGCCCGGGATCGGGCTCTTCTGCGGAGAGGCAGGGGGTGGCAGGAAGTCCTCTGGGCCCCGAGGCAGTCAGGGCCAGTGGCAGGCTGTCTCTCCACCAGCTACAGTGGCCGTGGCGGGGGGCACCTCCTCCCCTAACCCGAGTCCCGTTTCCACAAATCTCATGAAACAGGAGCTTCCAAAATTAGACTTTATTTCAGTTTCTAAGGAACGTGTACACACGTGTATGTGACAGGAAGAACACGGTCCAGCCCAGTTCACGGCCGTGGGTTTCACCTGATTTTGTCAGACACTGAGTCAACACAAACACAATCGAGCAGGACCCTGGGCCCCAGGTGGGCCACACAGATGCCGTCACAGACACACGACCAGGAGCGGTGACGACGCACAGGGGAGATGCCCGCGGTGGACGCCCCGTGCGGGGCCGCGGGATGGTGGTGGGTGCCTGCTGGCACGTGTGCCCACTGGTGGGCCCTGGCGGACACGCGCCCTCTGCCCACTGAGGGTGCGGCACGGGAAGCAGGTGCGACCCTCCACGGCCAGGGGGAGGCTCACGCCCGGGGGCCGCAGCACTGGATGCCCCGCCAGCCAGCGGCTGACCAAGGGGACAGCTGTGGGGGCAGCATCTGGAGGCCGGCCTGGCCCTGCCACTAAAGCCAACTCTTCCCCAGGCTCACCTGTTTAGGACTGAGTCCCCCACACCCACCAAGACATCCTCTGTGTCCCCATCAGATTTAAGGCTAGTATTTCCTGACATTTGCTTCAGTTTGTTTTAAGTTAAAATTACCTGAGTAAAAAAATTTCGACATTTTTAAAAGCCAAAAACACACGATCTCTGTAGGCAGAGCCAGTGCTGGTGCACGTCCATGGCTACCGAGCTCGGCCCAGCTGCCCTTTTGGGAGGAATGCTCCCAGAAGCCACCACAGAGCTGCTCTGGCCCTTCCCAAACAGGCCGGCTGGGAACCCGACGGCCCAGAACCCACTGCGAGTTGCTCCCGGGCCGGGGCTCCTGCTGCCAGCGCACGAGAAGGCACAGTGAGGTCGGGGAGGGCTGGCCGTGCCCACCTCGGCCCCTCCCCTGCCAGCTCGTCCTGATGCCCGCGAACCCCGTGACCCCGTGAGTGGTCCCTGCAGGGTCGGGGATGGGGGTGGGAGGGGGTTGCTGGGAAGCCTGAGCTCAGAGGAGTTAAATAATTCTTTATTTGGGCGGGTGGGGAGGGCAGGTGTGGCTGGGCCTGGACCCCCACGGGGGGTGGCACCCAGGAGCTCCTCGGGGGGACCGGCCCCAGCACCCCGCAGCTGCTGCGACACGGGCTGCCGCATGCGCGTCCTTCCTATTTGTGCGGCCGGGCCGCGGACGCCCTCTGCAGACAGTACTGAGCGACGGGCAGCGACAGGACCAGGCTGGTGGCGCGGCGTCCCATCCAGTAGAGGCCGTAGCCCAGCAGGCCCAAGAAGGCGGCCTTCACGGCCAGCCGGGACACTCTGCCGGAGATGGACGGCGGGGGGACGCTGGGGAAGGGAGGGCGGGCTGGGCCTGGCTCAGGGGTGGGGGGCACACGCGTCCCCAGCCCCCAGCCCCAGCGTGGCTGCCGCCCCCTCCCCAGGCCCCGCTCTGTGCTCGCAGACGGCGCAGCGTGGGCGGGCGGTACTCACGTCATGATCTCCTGGATGTTGAGGTCCGTGGTCCAGTTCTTCTCGATGCCCGGGACATGGCCCATGCCCACGACACCCACCACCACGGAGGGGACACACTTCCTGGGCTCGGCTGTGGGGGAAGGGACGCGTGAGCACCGGCCTCGCGGCGACAGTGCCCAGGCACCCCCGCCCGGGCCGGCCGTGGCGGTCACCGTCAGAGGAGCGCGGCAGCTCGAGGCGCCGGGCAGCCTGTCTGAGCATGTAGGTCAGGTAGACGTCACGCTCCGAGACGATGGTGCGGTGCAGGTCGGGAAACTCGCCGATCATCTCCGCCATCATCTGCTCCAGCAGGTCCTTCTGCTTGCAGCGCTCCACGTCGTCCTTGCTGGGGGCAGAGGGCACGCTGCCAGCCTGGTGGGGACGGGGCGGCCAGCAGGAGGCTGCTGCTGTTGACCCAGGGCAGGGACCTCCGCACCCTTTGTGTTTGGGCTCATGGCGGAAGGAAGGGGTGGGAAGGCCTTGTTTGAGGAGGCTTAGCCCAAGAACAAGGGGGCCGTGCCGCGCGGCGGGCCCCGGGCCACTCTTCCTGGGTGGGGCTGCCTGCGGGAGGCCGAGGGGCCCTACCTGATGGGGTCTGACAGGAAGCACAGGCCCCAGGCCAGCTTCACCTTCTGCCAGAAGGACAGTGCCGCGATGGCCCTCTTGAAGGTGACGGGGATGGGCCGGTCGCCCAGGTGGAACTTGCAGAAAGGCACCTTGCTGGCCTGTGGCAGAGGCTGGGTGTGGGCTGGAGAAGTCTGAGCCCTGGGCAGCTCCCAGGCGCTGAGCCCCCTCCCCGGCCGAACCCAGGCCCACCTCCTTGAAGGCCTCCCTGAACTCGCCACCAGGAGCCATGCCCAGCTGCTCGGTGATGTGGGCCGACACTTTCAGCAGCAGCATCTGCATGAGTCCGGACATGACCCCATTCTGCAGGGGAGGGAGCTGACGGTCAGCGGCCATGTGTGCGCAGAGCACGGGTTCCCCAGGCAAGAGGGAAGGCCTTGCTAACGTTCGGGGCTGAGTGAGGGCCGTGGACAGGCAGCCACACCCACAGTGGATGCCCCTTCCCTCCTGCCCCTCCAGCCCAGACCCCAGCTCCCCTGCCCATGTCCCCAAGGGGCACGTCGGTGTGAGTGACAGATGCGGGAGATGTATGGGGGTGGGAGGGCTGCCGGAACGGCCTGGCAGGGAGGCCGGACGGCACTCTGAGACCACCCCCCCCTTTGCCGAGGTCCTTGGGGTCCCTGTCCAGCTCTTCCCTGGGGGATGAAGCTCACCCACCTTACCTCTCTCGTCTGAAACCCAACAAAGGCGAGCCCCTCTCCCGCCCCAGGCCAGGGCCCCACAGTGCGCTGGGCACGTCCGCGCTGACGGGTAGGCCGTGTGCTCCCAGGCGGGCAGAGTGGGGAGCGCGGCTGCCCGGGGAGGGGTGCACAGCCCACGCCCGCCTGACGCCGCACCTGCCTCACGGCCTGCTGCAGCTTCTCCAGGCTGATCTCCTTGGCCTCCTGGAGCAGCGTGCTCTCGTCCATCTTCAGCATGGACACGCGGTACTGGCAGAGCTCCACCACCACCACGTCGGGCTGCACCTCCCGGATAGTCTGCAACGGACGAGCCAGCTCAGCCCGCTGCCCCGCGGCCAGCACCGACCCCCGACCCTGCAGGTGGGGGCCACGCCGGGACCCACCGAGAGGCCCATCCCCAGGGGGCCACCTCAGCTGCCACGGCAAAGACTCATTTCTTAAAGCAAAACTGAGAAGGAGCACAACAGGTCTGCCGTTGCCGAACAGAAAGCGAACGAGGCCGCGAGGGCTCCGTGGAGCGTGATGCCGGAGGCGGCAGTGGCTCACGGGAAGGGGCCGCTCGGCCTGAGGCCAGCCCCGCGCGCCGGTCCTCACCTTCGCCACGTCCTTCTTGCTGTCGTCACTGAAGTGGGCTGTGCCCACCACGTACACCCTGCTCCCGTCCTCAGCCACCAGCTCGGTCACTGTGCGCGGCAGGCTGGGCCGCTCTCGCCGTCTCCTCAGCTTCATCTCCAGGAGAAGGCTCAGCGCGTCCGCGTCGGCTGCAAGGACAGTGCGTCAGTTGGGGTGCCGTGCACACGGGTGGCCTGGGCTCCCGGTTCTCGGGGCCGAGCCACACCCGGGGCCCAGACACGCACAGGGGCACGTGCCCCCAAGCGGCACCATCCACAGGGGTCCCTCTCGACCGCGATGAACCGGTCCCTGCTTGCTATGGTGTGCGGTTGGGCACGGCGCTGGCCGAGAGACCCTCCCTGTGGAAAGGGCCCCGGGCCTTGGCAAGCTCTGCACCCT
Source organism: Ailuropoda melanoleuca (assembly GCF_002007445.2). NCBI lineage: Eukaryota > Metazoa > Chordata > Mammalia > Carnivora > Ursidae > Ailuropoda > Ailuropoda melanoleuca. The sequence continues at coordinate 91,078,113 of NC_048232.1, read as the reverse complement.
CCACGAGGGGGACCACCCAGCCGTCATGGCCTCCCTGGCATCTCTGAAGCACTTAGTCCCCACCCCAGGGAAGGGGCTCCTGATGGAGTGCCACAAACCCTGCTTGTGCTCGAGAGCCCCCTCCCCAACAACCCGGGGCTGGCCTGGGCCGCTGTTTGCCAGACTCAGATCACCCAGTCCAAGCCCCTTCTGGCCAGGGAGCCTGAATGATCTCAGGGAACACGCACACAGGTTCTGGGATTCTCCAGAAAGCACCCTGGGCACCACCTCTGAAGCCCCCACTGTCACAAGAGGTTCCAAGTCGGCCTGCAGAGGGAAGGGGAATGTTTGAGTCGGGGTGCCCACCCTCCCTGGGGCCTGCCTACGCTCAGGGCACCCTCTTGTCCCCAGCGGGCCCACCGAGGGCTCACGCAGCTGCTCCATCGACCCCGCACGCTCCCCAGCATTCAAAGCCTCTCTGTGATCATCACCTTGTATGCAGCCCACTCCCAGGCCTCCCTGCCCCAAGGTCGCCCTTCGCAGACCCAGAAACACCCCCAGGAAAACCACATAAAGCTCTCCTGTGCATAGAAGCAGCCAGAGTGACCCCAGGCGGCCACACTGAGGGGGGACCCACACTATGTTGAGCAGCTGGCTGGACCTGAGCCTGAGGTTGTACAGGAAGCAGGCCCCCCACGCCCCAGCATCTGGCCCAGCCTCTGACCTCCTGCGGTGGCTGGTCCTGCCCCTCCTCTCCCTCCATGGCTGGGTAGCAGGTCCTGACACCGATGAGTGCAGCCTGAGGAGACAGAGGAACCGTGTTTGCTCCTGGAACCCCAGGGCCGTGCACAAGGCTTAGTCTGTTTTGAAAGATCCGTGGGCGGGATCATAGCCTCTCCCTTCCAGACAGATCAACACCTGTCCACCGCCAGCTATGGAGGTCCAGGGTCCCTGTGGCCGAGCACAGTAGGTCTGGGGCTCTGGCCACGGGTGACCCATAAACCCTGCATCACGGGGCTAAGAACAGGGCTGGGGACGCCTGGATTTGCCCCAGCAAGTGAACTGGAGGTCCTCGGTGTCACCAGGGACAGACAACTGGCAGAGACAAGGGACCATCCAGACCTCGGGGGCCAAGGGGAATTAGGGGCCCAAGGTCTATGTCAGGACATGGGGTTCTGGACACCGGGTAAGCCGACAGCACTGCCAACGCGGACTTCGCCCTCGCCTCCTGGAGACGCCGCGGGAAAACTCAAGCCCGTTTCTGAGCGCAGAGCTGGCAGAGCTGGCCGGCACAGCTCTGCGAAGAGGCCTGAAATGAGGAGTCCGTGGAGAAGCCTGACCGCGGGCTGTCAGATCGGGAGGCCGCTGCACTTGTTTGAACTGTGGCGTGGTGTCGTGTTTGGTTCCCACGGGCACCAGTGGACAGTGGGACCGGGCGGCGCTGTGGGGAGCGGGGAGCCGCTGCCTGAGCTCTGCGGACCCGGGGCTGTGCAACGCTCCCAGGCTTCACTGCAGACTCCCGTCTCAACACCTCACAGTAAGAAGGAAGGGCACCCAGTAAATAAGACACTGCATCAGGCTCCCTTCCCCTCGGAACGCCGCGACCACACAGCTGCAGTGAGCACAGCCAGGGCTCCGTCCAGCTGGGGCAACTGCCAGCCACTCCCTGCCCCCCCCCAGCCCCTCTCCTCCTCAGCAGCAGGACAGACGGCCACCTGCACAGGCAGCTCCGAGAAGGGGCGGGGCTCCCTCCCGGTTTAACTGAACCCCTGATGTGCTGTCCAGGGACACTCCGACAGGCCCTGGAGCTACCGGGGTGGGTGGGCAGCCCCTCCCGAGGACAGGCCCTGGAGCTGGCCGGGGTGGGTGGGCAGCTCCTCCGGAGGACGGCCAGGTTTCTGAAAGAAATACAGTCACAGTTAAGGGTCAGAAAGAGGAAGTGGCTTAGGGCCAAAGGAAGCAGGTAGGCCCTGGTGGGAGGTTGGCCAGCAGAGAAGGGAGGCTGGGGAGGGGAAGGAGGGCCTGGCCTTCTAAGCACTCGTCCCTAGGACCTCTGTCCAGGACCCTCAAAGCCCCTCTTCCCGCCTTACAGATTAAAGGCTCCACCAATGCCAGGTGCCCACCAAAGCACAAACAGGGTGCTCGAAGCCGGAGGGCGGGGCTGAGCAGTCGCGGAGCTGGGCCTGCCCCTCCTCAGGCTCCGGGGCAGGCCCAGAAGGGCAGCTGGAGATGACGGTCCTTAGTCCGGCTTTACACAAAAAAGCAAACAGTTCTTACTTCCAAGCAGCACAAGGCTGACAAGGTACCAGAAAAACTTCTTAAGCAAACATCCTTTGCTCCCTCCGGGAGGCTCCGGTAACAGCCAGCGAATAGGGGGGGTCATCACGTCCCGCCAGCCTTCCCTCCCACGGGTGCGGTGGCTGCAGGTCTGGGGCGCGGCGGCCCTCCCCCAACCCACCCTCTGAAGCCCAGGAGGAAGCCTGTGCCCACAGGGGACAGGCCAGGGGCACCTTTCCGGGTGCGCCCTTCTGGGTCCCGCTTCCTGCAGGCTGGGGGTGTGGGAATGGCAGACAAGTCCGTCAGGCTGAAAGCCCAGCCTGGAGCCCGCGCAAGCTGGTCCACCCACGGCTGTACCAGGACCCGGGTCCCCTCCAGCACTCTGCCCCACTCCCTGCAGCTGCTCCCCACCCAGCAGGTGGGTGTCTGGCCTAGTCAGCCAGGAGGGCCACTGAGGCCCCTTCAGCACCAAGAGTCTGTGATTCTGAGAAGCTTCTGTCTCTGATGCTGTGGAATCCACACACTTTCCAATACCCTGGTTTCCTTCACCTCACGGGGGGGCCCCTGGCAATACCCTTGTAGGATGTCATTCCACTGGGTTGTAAACCTCCCCACCACCCCACAATATGCAATTTCAAATATTTATGGCTGGAACCTGAGCCTTTCCTCGCTGCCAGGAGGGAGGCGAAGGCCCCCCCAGACCTCCGAGCCCAGCCCCCATCTCCCTGCACCCACCAGTGGCTGCCAGGGAGGTCCACATCCCTCTGGGTTTCCTGCCACACACTCTCTGGATCTATAGGTCCCACCAGCTCCTTACACGGCTGCATGCTGCAGTGACAAGCAGAGCCCTGGCCGACACCCTTGAGGGGAGACAAATGTGCCCCCTCCTAAATCCATACCCCAGCGTGTAGCCCTGCTACTGGGCCACGGCCCAGCCACCGACGCTGGGGGCCTCTGGAACCTGGCACAAAGCAGGAAGAGCCTGCTGCCAGATCCAGCTGCTACTCACTCCCTCTGACCAGCTGTCACTGCCAAGCAGGACTGTCCACGGAGCTGACCTGTGGCCAGATGCCTCAGCCCTGCTGCAGGGGATGGCCTGGGTTTGGCCAGATCTCGGACCAGCCCCTGGGGCAGGACCCTCCAACCTGCTAGGACTCTTAGCTCCGGCCTCTAGCATGGAGGTGGTTAGAGCCGTCACGCAGCCATCCCATCTGTCTGCACACAGTAGGCCCTCTCCCAGCTAAAGACGCATGCCACACCCAGCTCATGACCTCTAGACCTCCGTGGGCTTCCTCCTGTGTGGGCAGGAGCAAACCCCACGGGGCACAAAAAGAACCAGCAGTCTGGTTGCAGGGCACAATGGAACATGAGTCTTCCCAGGCTATTTTCTCATCTGTAGAAGGACACATCATGATCTGACTCTGGAAATCATAATCCTGTACACAGATGACAGCAGCAGAATCACCCACAAGCTTCCAGGAAAACAAACTCCAAAGTGGTGGGAATTCCCAATAGCCCCAGGAGGACCCATCTTGTCCAGTGCACCACGGGCAGGAAAAGCCCACTTGAGTTAGGGACCCACCTGGGGAGTACAGCCCTGAGGTAGAGATCAGAGTGACAGGTGAAGTTGTTCTGTACCGGATGAAGTTATTAGCACCTGAAAATGTTTTGCTGGGTGTCCATTTTAGGACAGAACCTGGGACATCTGACAGTTCACTGGGAGTTGCGGACCACAGGTTCCTGCCTGCCCAGCCCAGGCAGCTAGCTGACCCTCTCCGGGGTCCCATTGCTATGCACTGAACTGCGTCCCCCAAAATTCATATGCTGAAGCCCTAATTCCCAGGGTGATGGTGTTTGGAGGTGGGGCCTTTGGGAGGTGACTAAGGTTATGTGAAGTCACGAGGGTGGGGCCCCAGGATGGTATTAGAGCCCTTATGAGAAGAGACACAAGAGATCTGACCATGTGAGGACACAGTGAGAAGACAGCCATCTGCAAGCCAGGAAGAAAAAGCCCTCATCAGCCACCACGTGGGCCAGCACCCTGATCTCGGACTTCCAGCCCGCAGAGCTGTGAAAACAGTCTGCTACGTGAGCCTCAGCTTTGGTGTTTGTTATGGCTGCAGAGCAGGCTGAGAAACTCATCTCTGCCTCCCTTGCCCCTCTAAAAACTGGAAAGCCACAAACTGCCTCCCAGATCCCAGATTGGCTCCTCAGCATGGCCAAGACCTGACCAGCACCAAATGGAGTGTCCAGAAAAGCCTGCATTTTCTAACCAATCCACTAGGCTTGCTCAGAGTCAAAGGTCCCAAACTGGACAGACCAGTGGGCTGTAGAGGTGAACGTCCAGCTGGGAGCCAGCAGGATGTGGCCAAAGCCCTGACCTCCCCAATGCCCCACTTCTTTGTTTTTTTTTTTTTTAAGATTTTATTTATTTATTTATTTATTTATTTATTTATTTATTTATTTATTTATTTGACAGAGATAGAGACAGCCAGCGAGAGAGGGAACACAAGCAGGGGGAGTGGGACAGGAAGAAGCAGGCTCCCAGCAGAGGAGCCTGATGTGGGGCTCGATCCCAGAACGCCGGGATCACGCCCTGAGCCGAAGGCAGACGCTTAAAGACTGAGCCACCCAGGCGCCCCCCCAGTGCCCCATTTCTTAAGCCTGGGCACCTCTGGCCACTGGAGACTCCCCCTGGGTCTGGCAGCACCTGCCTGATGGAGGCCTGACAAAGTTTGGAGTTGGGAGGGAAGACATACACAAACTTGTATCTGAGCTGGAGGCCTGAATGGCTCCTTTTCCAGCACAGCTGGCTGACCCTCCTGGAACCTGGACACTGCCCAATGCTGGGCGCCCACACTGACCACCCCTGCAGGGTGCTGTGTAGGCGTCTGCCCACTCACCCTGCCAGGCCCTCTCCTGGCAGTTTTGCCTGGCAGCATCAGACACCGTAGCATTACAGCCATTCTGCAAGACTGAGCAGAGGTCCCAGGGTCAAGGGTCCCTTGCAGTATGAGCAGAAGCAAAAGGGGCAAGAGACCCAGAGAGAGCTGAGCCTAACCAGGAGCGCAGGGAGCCTGGAGGCCGCACATCTTCCTCTCCAGGGCACCTCAAAAGCCTGGACTCCACCCGGAAACCACCCATTCTCCTAAGGAAGCTGTCCCGATCCCCAAAGGTGGCAAGGACTTCTGAGCGGAGCTCCTAGTTGTTTTTGAGATGCCGATGCCAAGGCTGCCTTGCCTCTCCTGGGAGAGCTTTAACAGACTCTCATACGCAGTACTTTGTGGCACAGAAGTTACACCTCCATATGGCTGCTTCGTGGAAACAAAGTGGAGACTGTTGCAGGCCTCTGAAGTTCGGCTGCGCGCACACCGGGGCAGACCCCCGCTCCACTCTGCCATATGGCAGCCCTACTCGCTCGGCTTGAACGGCACAGGCCACCAGCACTCGGGAGGGCCCCGGGTCTCCGCCGGGAGGGGCCCNCTTATAGGCCTGGGCTGACCCTTCCAGCCCCAAGCCCCAGGCTGGGGGCTGACCGGGCCCGCCCCAGAGCGAGGTGGCCCCCGACCCCAACCGCGACTCGACCCCGACCCCTGCCCGTCAGCGGAGGCCCGCGCCGCGCAGCGTACCGAGGCGGGGCGGCGCTCCTCAGCCGGCCTCCATGCGGCTAGTCGCCCCACCGGACGGGGCGGACCGGGGCCGGGACCGGGGGCGGAGCGGGCCGGACGGGCCGGGGCCGGGGGCGGGCGACGCGCGGCCTGCCGGGAAGCGCAGTTCTACGCGCCACCTGTCCGCTCCGTCGGCGCGCTCGGTCCGCGCCGCCGGACTACACTGCCCAGGGGCCCGCGCGCAAGTGCCCACGGACTACACTTCCCAGGGGCCGTGCGCGAGCGCCCGCGGACTACACTTCCCAGGAGGCCGCGCGCGAGAAGCCCCGTCCCGCCCCGCCGCGCCCCGCCCCGCCCGCGGCGCCTCAGCTTCTAATAGGAAGGAGGCGATGCTAGAGGAGGTGGGAGTTCGAGTCCCCGAGCCTGTGCGGGAGCCTGGCGGCCCTGCAAAGCACTCTTAAATTCTCTGACAGCAGCTCCCTGTCTGTAAAAGGGATGCTGTTCCCACGACGTCCACGGAGAGACTTTGTGTCAATCCCTCACGAAAGGGGCAGCCCGTAGTAGCGTGGGAGGAGCAAAAAACTCGGCTTGTGGAGCGCGTCCGCGTGGCTCGATCTGGGTTGGGGGGTGCCGACACTCCCTGGCGCCGGAGACCCGGCCATCCCTCGACTTGGTGGGTGGAGTCCCCTGGGAGGGAGGCCCCAGTGGTTCTGCTGCCGACCAGGCTGAGACCTGGACCCTAAGCCCCGGAGGGGTGTTTGGCGGGGTGTCTCAGGACGAGCGGACCCCAGCGAGCCTGGAGCCACCGTCCCACTGCCAACCGAGGGCCCCAACCCGCCACGTCTCTGGCTCCTCGTCTTCCCCATTTGGTCAAGTGGGCGGTGGGGCGTGGGAGGGGGACTCCCAGTGCCCACGACCATCCCCAGTTGGGTGTCCCGAGGCCACCGCCGTCTTCTCCCCACGCGGAGTGCCCCCCGGCTGTCCACCCCCACTGCCTGGGCCCTGGGGGGGCCTGGGGGCTGCTGCCCTTGCCTGGGCCCGCCTCCATCCTCACAGGGTGGCTCTGGGACCGGGCACCCTGCAGCTGGTGGATGTGGTGATGGCTTGTCTGCTGGCCACGCGGACCCCCCTGCTGTCCCCTCCCCCCCAGCCGGCTCCACTGAAGCTTGTGTCCACCTAAGGGCCCAGGACAAGCCAGTCTTTGGGGCCACTGGCTGGATGGGGGCCTCAGTAGTGACTGCCTGGAGCAGGCTGCCCGCCCCTCAGTCTGGAGCCACCTGGGGGTGAGAGGATAGTCCAGTCCACCCCCTGCCCGGTGTTGACTTGCTTGGTCAATCCACCAGCACTCAGATCTGGGCACTGGCTGCCCCTCAGTTTCCAGGAAGAGAGGCCCTGGCCCTGGTGACTTGTAGGGTCACAGGTTCCCATGTTTTTTGGGGGTGGTTGTCCTGGGGTCCAGCTGATGTGGGAAATAATCCCCCCGGCCACTCTTGGCGGCAGGCTGGGGTGCTGGCAGGCAGGCTGGGCCGTTAGCCCCATGAGCTCTGTATACAAGAGACTGAGTGCAGGGCCTCCAGGCTGACGCTCCCATGCCCAGCTTGCCACCCACCTTCCTCCTATGGTTTCTTGGTCCCCAAAGGGCCCCACTGACCTCAGGGTGGCCTCTGTCCTCCTTGGTGCACGCTCCTTCTGTCTAGTTACTGTTCCGTCCCTCTGTGCTGGCTCAGGTCCCTTCTGCATCCCAACCACCTCGGCTACCTTCACAGGCGTGCACAGGTGTTTGGCAGGCAGTGTGTGGCGGGGTCTGGAGTGAGTCTGGTTGCCGTGCCCATGCTGTGCTGGCATGGCAGGAAGAGGCCTGGATTCCAGTCTTGCCTGTGTGGGAATCTCTCCTTTTCTGAGACCGGGTCGGTTCCCCCAGCTGCTGCAGTGCCCTGGCTAGAGGGAAGGGATGAAGAGATGGGAGGTGGGGTGGGGGGACTTCAAACCGACACTAGAGCCTATGAGGTGCCCTCCTGCACCCACGGGGTAAGGTGGCATCCCTCGGCACCTGCAGTGAGAGCTTGGCTTCTGTTGGATGGTGACTTGGGCTCTTCTCTTCCCCAGAAAACCAGGGCAAGGGTTCAGCTCACGCTGAGGGCACTGCCTGTGCTCTGAAGGACGGACCTCTTCGGGATGAGAGTTGCTCTGCAGTGTCCTGCTAGGCCTTGGCCCAGGGGACAGGTGGCTGCTAGCCTGGCAGAGCAGTCTCCCAAAGACACGGAGGTGGCTCCGCTGGACTGGGGGACTCCTTGGCAGGTGTGCGCTGACCTTAGGTAGCCGTGCACACGTGAACATCACCCAGCCAGCGGTACTGGTGTTCACTGGCAGGAGGACAGGTGCACGAGACCGGCCTACTACACCAGCCAGGCAGCCAACGCCTCTGCAGGGCTCTGGGACCATCTCCACTTTGAGTGGAGTCACCAGGGCAGGGGCAGGGATGACTCATGAAGGGCATGGCTGAGCTCTGGACATGGATGGGCAGGGTGGGGAGGTAAGAATGGCCTTGGAGGGTCAGGGAGGCTGGGCTGCATTCCAGTCCCACTCAGGGAAAGGCAGGGGGGCCGTGGCAAGAGCTGCTGACTTGAGTCCCCCCCGCCCCCCGTGAGCACAGCCACCCTGCTCACAGGATCATGGAGCTGGTTGACGTGTGGGACCAAGGTGGGGGATGGGGTGCTGAGGGACCAGGGGCTTGTCCCACCTTGTGGAACTGTCTGGGCTGCTCAGGTCCTGTGGGCAGGTGGAGTCCCTTCCCTGGACACGTGGAAATGGTGAGTGCCAACCCAAGGGGCAGTGGGCTTCACAGCCTAGGATGCTGGGCGGGAAGTGTCCTGGCTCAGGTGAGGCTGAGAGCTCTCTGGGGACAGGGTGTGTTAATGATGCCTTTTCATTTTCTGATGTTTTGACACTGGGCTAAGTTCACCCTGGAAGGTCTGCCCCTCCCAGCGTTAATTCCCAGAAACAACAAACTCCCATGTGCGAACCAGCTCACCTGGACCCCCCCCCACCCACTGCCCCACNGGTTGTGGAGAAAGTGGAACTCTTGTGCTTTGCTGGTGGGAATGTAAAATGGTGCAGCTGCTCTGAAAAAGTTGGGCAGTTACACAAAAAAGTTAAACAGAATCAACATAATCCAGCAATTCCACCCCTAGGTATATACCCAAAAGAATTAAATACAGGAACTTAAATACTTGTAAGCCAATGTTCATAGTGGCGTTATTCACAACAGCCAAAAGGTGGAAGGAACCCAATTGTCCTGCAGCAGTTAAAGGGATAAGCAAAATGTGGCACTTAAATGCAATGGAATATTATTCAGCCTGAACAAGGAAGAAAATTCCAACACATGCTACAATATGGATGATCCTTGAATACATGATGCTAAGTGAAATGAGTCAATTACAAATGGACAAATATAGTGGGATTCCACTTATATGAAGTATACCTAGAATAGTCAAATTTGCAGAGACAGAAAGTAGAGTCGTGGTTACGAAGGGCTGGAGGGAAGAGAGAATGGGGAGTTACTGTCTGTTGGGTACAGAGTTTCAGTTTCGGTGAAGAAAAAGTTCTGGAAATGGACAGTGGTGACGGATGCATGAAAATGTGAATGTACTTAATGCCACTGAACTATACACTTAAAAAATGGTGCGGAACAGCAAGTGGGCCCACGCTGGTCTCAGCCAGGCCCCCTACGACTTGAGGCCAGCCCCCCCCCCCCCCCCCCCCCCGCTCTAGGGCCCACAGGTCTCTGGCTGGTTGCCCCAGCTACCTGGTTCCGGGGAGCCTCTGTTCAGATGCTCGGGTCATCAGCCATGGACTGAAGGGCATGTGGCTCCATGGTGGACCCGTAAGACTAGCCTTGTCCCACCTGAGTCCTGGGCCCAGAGAGGAAGAGCCCCTGCCCTGGGTCCCTGGAACATGAGGGGCACCCCCACACCACATCAAGGGACCTCTTCCGGGAAGCCTTCTTGGCTCTTCCTGTTCCCCCAAGTGTACCCAGCAGGCCCCTGTCCCCGCGTATCTGACGGAAGGGACAGCCTCCTGGGGGCTCATGCCTTTGTCTCTGGTGAGCCTGTGAGTCCAGGGAGGGCAGGGTCACCTGACCTACGTGCCAGGCCTAGAGCGCATGCCTGTTCGTCAGAGGTCATGGAAGGTCAACCGCAAGTGACAACGGTGTGCTCCTGCCTCCCAGTGGGTGCTGCAGGGCCCCCAAGGTGACCTGGAGGGCAGCGTCCCCTCGTGACGGTGGTGGGTGGAGGGCAGCTCGCCCAGACGCAGGAAGCCCAGCCAGAGCACAGGCCTCCCGCAGGACGGACCACGCGGGACTCAGGTGGTATCAGAATAGTATTTATTGATCTGCTCGGTGCTACCTTGTTAATACTGTCACGTTGTCACCGTGGCTGAGGTAATAGGGACAGACCCTCCGAGCGCCAGCCCTGGGTGCCCACGGAAAGCAGCGTGGGCCCTCGGGTGGGGGCCTGGTGGCCCGGGTGGGGGGACGTGGTTATTGCATTGGGTTCCTTCCCTTGCACGCCGGCGTCCACACCGTCTCAGCCCCGTGCCCAATCACACACCCATGCGTTCACGTGGGCGCCTCCACCGCGCTGCTCACTGCTCGCCCGCTCGCGCACTCACACACGCCCGCTTGCACACTGGTGCCCTCGTCCTCTCGCTCACGTGCCCACGCACACAGCGTCGTCTCCTGATGCTACGTGCGCTCAGTAGTTACGGTAATCATAGTCAGATAAAGTACAGCGGTGCCGGGTACAAGGAGAAAGTGCATGTTTTCTGACGGAGGGTGGACCCCGGCACCTCCCACTGTGGGAGGGAGCCCTGAGCGCGGCCCCTTGGGCACAGCCAGGCCTGGTGGTGTGATCACCCCCAGCTTCCTTCCAGGCTCAGGGCCAAAGCTGTTCTGACTTAGCCTGGGCCCAAGACAAAATCGACTAAAAAAATAAACTCTTCACCTCACAGCCGAGTGCCTGATACAGGGACGGGGGGCGGCTCCAGGCCTTTCTGGCTGGGGGCTCCGCTGGGGTCAAGGCCAGCTCCTGGCCCAGCCCGCACCTCATCGATGCTGTCTTGGGGGCCGGGTGGGCAAGGTGCTCAGCCCTGTGGCATGCGGACAGGAGGCCAGGAGGCGCGGGCAGTGCTGGGCAAAGCAGAGGCCACATCCACGCGGGGCTGGGGTCAGCGGCACCCCTTGGTCACGCGGAGGGGTCTGTCACGGCCCGGGCAGCCCTGTTCCTCAGAACTCCACGGTACTCACTACCGTCCTCGGCTCGTCGAAGGTGGCGATGAGGATCTGCTGGGGGGGTGGGATGGCGATGAGGCCGCCCACATCCGGGGGGGCCCGGGGACCGCCGTCCTCCTCTTCCCGGGCTTCATACAGCGTGCTGATGTGCAGGAGTGGGTGCGTGGCGTTGCGGCTCAGGATTGCGAGGGGGTCGGCTTTGCCCAGGCTGGCTGGCGACAGAGGGGCGGTGGCGGGGGCTGCCGGGGGCGAGCAGACGTGAAACGGGCCCCCGGGAGGAAGCGCGGGCCGGGCCGGCTCTGCTGGGTACAGGATCTCCTTCTCGGGGAGTGGAGCACCTGCACGCAGCCGAGAGCACGGGCAGGTCACACCCTGCAGGCCGCCCAGCCCCCCACCGCGGCTGCCCCCTCTCAGACCAGGGGGGCACAGGCTGGTCACCCAGGGCCCTGCTCGGGGTTAGGCCCCCAAGGCGCCCTGAGAAGGCTTGAGTCTCCCTCCTTCTGCCTCCTTAGCCGTGTGGGGCCGTCCCAAGACCCTCTCTGCACATTTCAGCCTGCTTGGGCCAAATATCCCACTGCCTCAGGAGCAGCAGGGTGTATTTCCAGAACCTTCTCTAGAGCCTGGACAACCTACTGTCCTATCCCCTTGGGCTCTCCTGCTAGCGTCCGCGGGGCAGGGCCCCTCTCGGCCTGCCTGCGTTCTCCCCTAAGGCCGGCCCTCCCCGTCTTCCACCTCGCTGCCTCACCCCCGCACACGGTTCCCAGATGCCTGGTCTGCGGAGGACCGGGCATGGGGCGAGGGGAGGGGGTGCCTTCCCTGCGGCAGGGGGCCGCCTACCTTTGGTGGGTGCTGTGGCCAAGCCGAGCGCGCACTCCTCTGCCTGGGACAGGAAACCCCCTTCCTGGCTCCGGGAGGCGGGCAGGGTGGTGGCGGGCACGACCTCGGGCTTGGCCTTCTTGGTGCCCAGGATGTAGGGGTGCACGTCCAGGGAAAAGTGGCGCGCATGCTTCTTGTCGGGAGCGGGCCCCGCGTCGCCCCCGCCGCCCTTGTAGTGGTGCGCGGCGCGCGCGCCCGCGTCCAGCAGCGGCGCGATGAGCGTGTCCGTGGCCGTCTTGCGGCGCACGGGCTTGGGCTTCTCGGCCTTGCTGTTCTCCACGCGCATGATGGCGAGCGGCTCCTTGAGGCTGCGGCAGCGCGTTGCTGGTGGGAATCCACTTCATCTTCTTGCGCGGCCGCTTGACGACGGGGCTCGGCGGCGCCGTCGGGCTCGGCGGGGTTGGCGCTGGGGTCCACGGTCTGCACGCCCGCGTCGCGCACGGTGGGCGTGGCGTCGTGGTTGGACTGCGCCAGCGCGGCCAGCAGCTGCCGCACCACGTTGTCGTACATGAGGTCGCTCTCGTTGGTGATGAAGTCCAGGCGGTTGAGCGACTTGATGTGGTCGCGGTTCTCGTTGCAGAACATGGCCAGGATGTTGATGTCGCAGAACTGGGAGCGGCGCCACTGCCGGCGCGTCTTGATGCCCACCTTGTGCAGCTTGTCGAAGATGAAGTTGCTCTTGCGGAAGATGAAGAGGTGCGTGAGGTTGACGAGGATGATGAGGTTCACGGCGCACAGCAGCACGATGTCCACGCCCGCCACGATGCGCTGCAGCTGCACCGACGGCAGCTTGCAGCTGACGCGCACGGGCCGCGGCCCCGCCCGCCGGCCCGTCCGGGGACGCGCCGAGCGCGCACGTGAACTCGTTCTGCTTCTGCGTGGCGTAGTAGGTGCACAGGTAGGAGATGGGCGCCGCGCTGAGCAACAGGATGAGCACGTGCCGCGCCAGGTACAGCTTGGCCAGGAAGTTGCTGCGGCCGCGGCGCTCCAGGTACTTCTCGAACAGGTTCTGCTCGGGGCTCTTCTCCTTCTCGGCGTTCTCGATGATCTCGCGCCTCTCGCGCTCCGTGATGCCGGGCCCCTTGGACTGGATCTGCTTTTCGATCTTGGGGGCGCGGCCCTCCGCCGCGCGGTGGTAGCAGTTGTCGATCTCCTGCAGCAGGAAGTTGAGCTCGGACGTGAGGCGGGTGGAGGCCAGGAACTCCCAGCCCAGGGCGGGCACGTACATGATGGCCGCGAAGGCCAGCAGCGAGTAGGGCAGCAGCTTGTGCTCAAACAGCGACGGCCACAGGCTGGCGTCCACGCCGGGCAGCGCGTCCCGCAGCTCCGTCCAGCAGTAGCCGCGAGCGTACAGCGCCTGGTCGCGAGTGAAGTTGTGCGGCGTGTAGCAGTAAATGGGCTCCTCTGAGGGCAGAGAGGAGACTCAGGCTGGGGCGCTGGGGTGGGGGTGGGGGACGCGCCAGACACGTGCCAGACACTGCTCTTCCCCAAACAGAAATGCCTCGGTCCCAAGAGACGCACCACAGCCTAGGAGCTACCATGGTGGCTGGGGGGGGGGCTCACCCCGGGAACCTCACGCAGAGCAGCCGGCTGTGGCACAGGGTGATGGGTACAGCCCCCCAAGGACTGACCTGCACCTCAAACCTCGGGTCTCTCTCTGTATGCACGCAGGGGAAACCCAACCCCAAGGGGAGCAAGCCAGGCTGGGCCACTCAGCCGGGCCCCTCTTTGGGCAGCACAGCTACCGGGCCCTGGGGCTGCACTGCCGGGGGCGGGGGGTCCATCTTCAGGAGGCTGGGTGGCCCGGACAGGGCCTACCTGGCCAGAGACAGTTACAGCGGCACAAAAGTGGGCCCTGCCTGCCCTTGAGGGGTATGGGGTCTCTCCCAGACCCACTGTCCTGGAGAAGGGCAGGTCTGGAGTCCTGGGTGCGGGGCGGGCAGGGGCAGTGACCCGGACTCTGACAGGAAGCACTCACCGCGACTGCAGTGCCCGCCGCTAGGAATGGTGGAGACCTCCTGAACTGCAGGAGAAAGGCTGTCGCTAATTTCCCTCCCAGAAGACGATGGGTGCAACCAACAGCAAGAGAATGCGTCAAGAGCTGCGCTGGGGTCCACTTGCTGGGTGTTACGTGTGGACGCTTCCGCACAGGGCAACACCTGGCAGGCTTGGAGCTGTCCTCTGCGAAGCACTGGCTCCCCGTGCTCACGGCCCTGAAGGACCGGCCACCCCGCTTGGCCCCTCTCACCTCACAGGCCGGGGGGCAGTGCCCCTCCTAAAGCACTGCCCGGACTGGTCCTCTGGCTGGTGGGATCCTACCCCCAGACCTGGTTCGTGGCCCCCACCTCCTCCCAGGGGAGGTGCAGACCCTCCCCAAACTCCACGGCCTCTACAGATGTTCCACATGGGGCTACCCAAGGTGTCCCGTGCTAATACCCGAACTGCACAGACTCTGCAAGGGGGATTAGGTTAGGGTTGGGGGTTCGGGGATGATCCGGGATTATTGGGTGGGCCCAATGTGATCACGGGGGTCCTTGTAAGAGGAGGCGGGAGGGTCAGAGTCAAGGATGTGAGGCCGAAAGCAGAAGTGAGAAGAGAAGACGCCACTGCGCTAGGCTCGAAGGTGGACGACGAGCCACAGCCAAGGAATGTGGGGTCTTTAGAAACTGGAAAGGCAAAACAACAGAGTCTCCCAGAGCCTCCAGAAGGAGTGAGGCCCGCTGACCCCTGGATTCTAGCCCATAAACTCACTTCAGACTTCTGAGCTGTGTAAGTCTAAGAGCGTAAACTCGAGTTGTTTTAAGCCACTACGTTTGTGGACACTTGTTGCAGCATCGGCAGGAAGCTAACGCAGGTGCTGGCCCCTGGCGGGCTGGCTGCCTCCTCTGCCCAGACCCTTTCCTGCTCCCCTGCCCCCCCCAGTGGTGTGAACACACGCTCCCACGGTGCTGGGGGCCCTGAGGCGGTGGGACCCCCACACAGGAGGGAGGGCAAGGCCCTCAGAGGCCACAGGCGAGGGTCGGGGAGACTTGGCTCCCCTCCCCAGAGAGCAGTCCACCTTGCCGGCTCCCCGGGCCCTCCTAGGACTCCGCGCAGCCCTGAAGCTCCTGCTTGCCTGTCCTCCATCCTCCGGGGGCAGAGCACTTGCCTTCTCTCCCTGCACCCCTCCAGGCTAGAGAGGCACATGCGGTGGTGTGGGGCCCAGCTATTTGGCGACTTTAAGAACAAGCAGCCAGCAGTTTCCCTGTGCGGGGGCCGTAGGACATCTGTGGGACCCGGCGACCCATCAAGCCTGGCCCCTCTGTCCACTGCTGAGTGGGTCGGCGCAGTGAGGGGTCAACTCACAGCAACCCTGGCCAGCAGCCACGGGGGCCCTTCCTGCTGCCGGCCCTCCAGACTGGGGAGGTTCCAGGCTAGGAGGCCAGTGCTGCCTGGTCAGCTCCTCACCCCAACCCTGGACACGGCCAGCATGTGTTTACCATCATGTCCCTGACGAGCAAACCCGGGTGTGGAGAGTCGGGTCTGCCCCTGCTCCAGGGGGTCCCCACGCAGCGAGGACCATGGCATTGGGCATCCACCCCAGGCAGGGTTGGGGGGGGGCGGGTGAGGGTCAGAGCCCCTTGGTCCAGGCTAGCTCCCTGCAGATGGGGCGTGGACCCTTCTGGCAGTGGCAGCCCGCATGCTGGCCCTCTGCCCCCGGGGCTGAGGCCTCCCGGATGGGAGCAGACACAGTGCTGGTGGGGGTGGGGGGTTGGGTAGAGGGGCCTCGAGTGCCCTCACTCCTTCTTGCACTCCTAGCCCATCTGAGCCACCCCCACGTGTCCGCAGGACCCCTCCTGGCAGTTCAGCCTGTGGAAGTGTGATCCCCAGGAGGCCCCAGTGGGAGCACCTGGGCAGCTCAGTCAGTGCAGTGTCTGGGCTCCGCACGCAGTGGGGAGGCTGCTTGGGCCGCCGTCTCTCCCTCGACCTCCCTGCTGCGCGTGTGCGCCCACACTCTCTCTCCCAAACAAACAAATAAATCTTAAAAAAAAAAAAAAAAAGATACAGTCACACTGGAGTAGGGTGGCCCCAACCCAATGACTGGCATCCTTGTAGGAAGAGGGAATTTGGAGCAGATGCCCAGGGAGAGGGTGCCCATGTGAAGAGGCAAGCAGAGATGGGGTAAGGGGGCGCTGGAAGCTGGAGAGATGGGAGGGACCCTCCCTGGAGCCTCTGGGTGAGAGGCCTTGCCCACACCCTGATTTTGGACTTCTGGTCTCCAGACTATGACAGCTGAGTCACCAAGCCTGTGCTTGTTACAGCCGTCTTAGAAACCCAATCCAGTATGTGCCCTGAGCGACACTGGTGGGTCACACCTGCGTCTGCACGTGTGCTACCCCCCCCCCCCGGGAGAGCATCCTATCCCAGGAGTGTCTGAGTGTCTGGGCACCGGTGTCCGAAGAGAAACTGCGGAGGCCCCCAGTCTCAGAGTGTGTTCAGGTGGCCTGGATATGTCCACCCTCAGCTCTGGTGGGTCCCCAGGTCATGGGGACCTCTAAAAATCGAGCCCTTTGTGAAAGAACCAGAACCAATGCAGACTGCAAGAATGTCTGCCAATGTCACTCAGGGGACAGTCACATGTCCCATGTCCCACCTCAAGGGGTGCACAGGAACCCCCACTCCCTCTACCATGAACCCGTACCTCTGTCCCTCAAGCCTGGACAATGGACTGTGGAGGGGCCTCCCTGGACCCCTTGCAAGCCAGATCTGGGTGGGGGGTGCCATTCCCTGCCTCTAGCCACCCACCTCTCCCTGTCCAACTCCGCTCCTTAGGAAGGGTGGTATTGGAGACCACTCTTCCGTCCCCTTGCCCCCAGTGCCTCCCAGGCTGGCTCACCCAGGGTCACTTGTTAGGAAGTCTTCATGGTGCCCTCATGTCTGTCAACTTAAGGCATCAGCATCTGACAGCATCCACTGCCCTGGTTCCTGTCATTGCCCTATTCCACCTGTATGGGTCCCCTGCTTGGCCAGGTAGGTCCACCGCTGGGTGCTCAGCCTGCCTTCACCGGTGCTGCAGCAGACCTTCTGGGCTCCCAGTGCCCGGAGCAAGGCCGCCCCCCCGTAGCTGACCAGAACCCAAGTCCGGCCTCTTGGACTCCGCCTGCAGCGCCCGGTGCTCTGACAGCCTTTGGTTTCAGCTGTCGTTCTCATCACCTGTAACAGCCTTTCTGGTTCCCACCTGGCCACTCCTCCTCCCCTCAGAGCCGGCCCACTCCCCTCCTGGTCTCTCCCGCCAGACCCCGAGTCTCATTCATGTCTGAGACCGCCAGGGCCAGGACGGGTCCCCCGCCCCCTC
>NC_048232.1:90988581-91060110 GCF_002007445.2 Ailuropoda melanoleuca | reverse complement strand
AGGCCACGCAGATGCGGCGCCGGGGATGACTTTGCAAAAAAATATTTACATTAAATAAAATGAATTAACAATGACTGGCCCCTCCTCCTCTTCCTCAGGATGGGGAGAGGGTGGGAGAGGCCGAGCGGGGGCCCCCTCGCCCGGCTCGTGGTCGCGGGAGCCGCCCTGGCGAGGAGGGGTCTCCTCGCCCCGCCTCCTGCCGCCTCCACCACTTCCCTGCCTAGAGCCTGGACGCCGCGGTGGGCGCTCGGACGCGCGCGGGGGACTGGGCACCCCCCGCCCCAAGTTTGGGGCAGCGGCCCGGCGAGACTGCGGGGCGTCTTTCCCATCCCCCAGCGTCGGGGCCCCCCACATCGCTTCCCGCGCCCCGCTTCCTACTCTGCCCTGCACCGCCTCCCGCCACCCATCTCATTCACTCCTCCCTTTGCCTCATTCGACAGACACGCGGGGGCCGGCCTGCGCCAGCCCCCGGGTGGGGTAGGTTCTGGGGTGCTGGTGCGTCTGGCCCGAGCTCCCTGCCACCTTCCTGACCTTCATCCCCTCCATTCCCGCAGTTGTAATCCGGAACAATTGGGCGCAGGCTTCTCTGGGTTTGGTCTCAGGCGCAGAGCACAGTCGCCACCTTCAAGCCCAGCTGCCTGCAAGACCCTCTGTGGTTCATTTTTTCTTTTTATTCTTTCATGGCTAGTCCCCTTCCCACTATTATGGCATATACATGTGCTATCTTTGTGAGATAAATATTGAGTGTGGTTGCAGTTTTAACTTAATTCAATAATTCCTGTGTCTGGGCACCAGTATTTACAGGTCCGGAGCCACTCGGGTTGAGCCAGTTGGCACTCCACACTTTGCCTTTCTTAAGGGTCTCTATGCTTTTAAAGATTAACGTATGTTTCTGAATGATGCCCACCCCTGGCTTCCAGCGGGTTTTGTCTACTACTTACTGAGGCAGTTGGGCTGGCTACAGTTTCCCACCCCTCAGATCACCCAGTGGCTCCCCAGATAACCCAGACACCCACATACTCTCTCCCCAAACCCAGCTGCCCCCAGATAACTCAGCCACGCTCCCATAAACCCAGACACCCCCCCAGATAATCTAGACAGTCCTCACCTGTCCCAGATGCCCCACAATAATGGCATGGACATCCCTAAGGCCCTTTGGGAACTCCCAGAGTGGTGACACTGGGGGCATCTTCTGTGTTGCTTTCCAGAAAGGCTGGACCACAGTCCCACCATGAAAAAGAGGTTCTGGCCCCATAGCATTGCGAGCTCTTGGCATCATCTGCTTTCTGGTATCTGCCATCCTAAGGGCTACAATGTGGTTTCAGTGTTTTCAATTTGCCTTTTTCTGATTACCAGTGGGTTTACTGCCTGTTCAAGCTTCCGCACATTGAGAGCTCCTGTCTGTGGTTCATTTGCAGGAGGTCTTGGACTTGTATCAGCCTCGTTAATTTGCTGTAAGGCCTTCTTCAAGTCCTTCTGTCTGTTGCGTTTGTCCGTGGGGGCTGTATAGAAACCCTTAATTTTGGGGGCGCCTGGCTGGCACAGTGGTTAAGCGTCTGCCTTCGGCTCAGGGCGTGATCCCGGCGTTGTGGGATCGAGCCCCACATCAGGCTCCTCCGCTTTGAGCCTGCTTCTTCCTCTCCCACTCCTCCTGCTTGTGTTCCCTCTCTCGGCTGGCTGTCTCTATCTCTGTCGAATAAATAAATAAAATCTAAAAAAAAAAAAAAAAAGAAATCCTTAATTTTGATGTAGTCAAGACCATCATTTTTTTCAATGGTTCGTGGTTTTGTTTCTTTGGGACGTCACAGAGGCACCCCATCGTCCCTGTAGGAGCAGGACGGTGTATCCTCCACACTCGTTCTTCTGTGGCCTGCAAGCAGACGCGTTGAAATGTGTTTCATTTCTGTGTTGGGGTGAATTGATGATCTGTAATGTGGAGATTTCAGATGACTGTACCAGAAAATTGCGACCCAAGCAAATTCCATAGATGGTATGACTCAGTTAGCAGACACACTTTCAGCTGGAACCATGCGTGGAGGTAGACATGCAGTTTAGTTTTTCTTCATAAAACGAGGTGTCTTTTCCCAACACTGTTGACTAAGCAACATATCCTTTCTTAGACCACCAGGTGTCATCACCACATCTGGAATGGGTTTGTCCTTATTATGGCTTTGCAGGACACCAACTAGGTGGATGGGCAGGTACCCCTTTCCTCTTTTTCAATAGTGACACAGGAATTCATGCCCTTTACTTTTCCATATACATTTTAGAAAGGCTGGGTCAAGTTTCCAAAAAGGAGATCTAGCTGGAATATTGAGATTGCCTTGGATGTATACTAACCTGGGGACCACGGAAATCTGTACCATTGTATGTTAAGTTCTCCCATCCATGAACGTAGTATATTTCATTTATTTAGGTCTTCTTTATATCCTGTAATAAATGTACAATTATCTCTCTGTAATTGTTGTTGCATGGGTTTGTCAGGTGCTAGACATGTTCTAACTTTTGTTCCTCTGTACGCGACGTCCCATTTCCGCTGGTTAGTCTGGTGTGGAGGAACACTGCAAGCACTCAGAGCTGGCCCGTGGGCGTGAGCCGGCTGTGGAGTTGCCTCTGGAGCACAGTGGTGCTCGGGACACCAATGGCACCAGCTCCGTGAGAAAGGCCAGGCCGCCGTCTTCCCATCCAACAGAGGCGACACCTGGCAGGGCTGAGGCTGCTGTGGACCCTGCACCCTCGCCGTTCCCATTGCAGCTGCTGTCATGAATGCTGTCCTCACTCCCAGAGGGGCCCGGATGGGGCTGGGGTGGGGGCCAGAGCAGAGTGGTGATCAGCGGTCTCTGATGAGGCTCAAACCCTGCAGAGACCGGGAGCCCAGCCCTCTCTCCTTCGTTCCCTCCCCAGCACAATGTGCAGAGGGGCTGGAGAATGGGGGTTACCACAGTTTTCACAGCCGGCTGGCCTGGCCAGGCTGAGATGGAGGGATAATCTTCCCAAATTCTGTCTCCAGGGGGGACCACACTGGGGAGCAGCTCGTCCTTTCTTGTGGTCACACGTTAGCATGTGGCTTTTGAACATGGAGAGATTCTGAAAGACCGAGTGAGTGCTGTAGCAAAGCTTTTTTTTTTTTTTTTTCCCGGAGCCCAATGTGGGGCTTGAACTCATGACCCCAAGATCAAGGCCTGAGCTGAGATCAAGAGTCACCTGCTCCACGGACTGAGCCAGCTGGGCGCCCCTGTAGCAAAACGTTTAATCGGCTCTGTGTCTGTGAAGACAAAACAGAAACAAACGGAACAATGGACCCGCGTTCCAGCTGTAAGCCGTGCTCTCCCGTGAAGACGGATGGACAGCTCGTTAGGCGATGCCTTTCCAGTTCAAGCTGACGTCCGTGTTTACTAATGAAGATAAACGACACACGTGTCATTCTCATTAAGCACTTAAGAGTAACCACGAGAATCCGGGTGAATCTGTTACCAATTTCACCCTTGATGACCTCCCCAGGAGGCCTGTGAGCACAGAATTCCCATAGACCCCGTCAGGCACTGGCTGCTTCTGCCGGGCCGTTGTCCCTGAGGCACAGAGAAGGGGACTGGGTCACACACGTCCACCACTTCCCCTTTTGGCACTTGATAGCATGAGCAGTGTGGGACAGCAGCCTCTGCACCCACCCCCCCTTTTTTTTTTTTTTTAAAGATTTTATTTATTTATTTGACAGAGCTAGAGACAGCCAGCGAGAGAGGGAACACAAGCAGGGGGAGTGGGAGAGGAAGAAGCAGGCTCATAGCGGAGGAGCCTGACGTGGGGCTCGATCCCATAACACCGGGATCATGCCCTGAGCCGAAGGCAGACGCTTAACTGCTGTGCCACCCAGACGCCCCCCACACCCCCTTTCTGTGACAACTCTGGGGAGCACTGTGGGGCCAGATGGGCCACAAGTCAATTCCACAAAAGGCTGCAGGTCAGCATCTGGGGCAGGTGGGAATGGCCACAGCTGGACTGTCAGGGACAAGTCCCCTGTGTCCCGAGGCCCAGCCTCTGCTCCCTCCCTGTGAAGATGGGTTCCACGACCAGAGAACGTGGCTCTGGGGGCACACACCTAGACGTGGCCCGTCACTCACACCAGCTCTAGGTTTTTTATGCGCGTGACCACTCCCCTCCCAGCCCTCCGGCAGCCAGCAAGAAGGGGTGTGCAAGGCAGTTTCAGGTCAAGCTACCCCCAGCCCTAAACCACCGTGTTTGCTCTAGGTGTATTCAGGAGCACCAAGGATTCCAGAACCACCACCAGGGAGCAGGTCCCGAAGCCAAAGCTGGGGACAGACACACAGACTGCTCCAGAGTGCTCTGCACGGCCAGACCCTGGGAGTGGACAGGGGTCTTCTGGGCCCTGCAGGGCCCACCTACGGAGCCCCCTTTGTGTCTGCACATGTTGGGGGACCTGTGCAGGGCCCAGACTGCAGAGCCAGGGAGGTTCCCCACCTGCCCACAAGGGCAGATGCCACGGTGATGCGAGCTCCTGACTGTGAAGAGGGTTCCCCGGGGGAGACGGGAGCACCCACGAGAAGGCCCAGCCCAGAGTCTGCACTGCCGGCCTCTTCTTGCAAAGACTAGGACCTGCCGGCCTGGGCAGGGAGGCTGAGCAGGGTCCACGCCGCCCCTGGCTACTGGCTCCCTCATCTTGTGCGGTGCCTCGTACTTCCTCCTGAGAGCGGCTGGCCTCACGTCTGGGGGGCAGGGAGGGCTCTGCCTGGGCCTCCACGCGCCCCACATGCCCTGCCACCCTAGCTGCCTTCCTGGGGGAATCAGTCATGTGTTCTAAACACCAGTGGGGACTCAGAGCCTCAGTAAGGAGCCCTGCAGCCACCGTGGGGCCGCGTGTCTAGGCAGCGGTCTGTCTTCCCGTGAGGAATCCCCTTGGGCAGGAGGGGCTGCGGGTCTGCATCTCGTGGTTGGTGAAGGTGTGTCTGGGCGTCTCCCAGCTTGAGGAGGGCTTGACCTGCCTCCTGCTCAGGCTGCTGCGGCTCCTCCCCACCTCATTGAGAGGCACAGCAGGAGGCGTGGCACCTTTACTGGGCACCTGGGTACTTGAGTCCCCATGCCTGGTGTTGTTCACAAAGAACAGCCCCCGACACGTAAGCACCACCAGCCCTTCCTAGAAACCGGTCCCTGAGGATTCGCACACATGGGCCAGCCCCTTGGCCAGAGGGAACAGGCTCCCCCCACTAGCTGCACCAGGGCTCCAGGGGAGCAGGACACTAACCCCACTTCCATACGGCCGCCTATCCCCAGGTGGAGTCCCCGTGGAGGCTCTGGGCTTTCCACGGCTGGCATGGGAAGGGAATGCTGGCTCAAGGGCCTGGAGAACGCATGGGGGCCTGCATGGGTGAGGGCTCACACAAAAGCAACATCACCTCCCAGCATCCAGTGCATCTCAAGGTGTAAAGCCATGCTGGGTGTCCCATGTGAGCATTTATTTCGGTGATGGGTTGTAGTAACTGCCCAGCAGCAGGGATGGGCTGGGATGGAGAACGGACAGCAGGCTCCATCAGACCCCACGGGCCCAACGCTCATGGCCAAGGCTGGAACACAAGGCAGGCTGCAGGGGCCCCAGCCCAGAGGTGAGGACAGCAATTCCCTGGGATGTGGTGCCAGGCCTCCTGGCCGTGCCTAACCAACTAGGGCTGTGGACCTGGTCCTGTGGGTCCCTCTGATCCTGGCTCTGTGGGGTGGGGGCGGATGGGTTGCATGTCTAGTCACAGCTGCGGCTGGAGAAAGGGGAGGGGATCAGTGAGCTGGACGCCCCACAGCAGCTCAGGTTCGAGTGCTGGGGACCAGGAAAGCAGGGCGTGGAGCTGTCGCGTCTTTCAGTGACAGTGTCATCCCAGGACGGCACAGGAAGGAGGTGAGTGCAGCAGGCTGCAGAGGGGCAGG
Organism: Ailuropoda melanoleuca; assembly: GCF_002007445.2. Taxonomy (NCBI): domain Eukaryota; kingdom Metazoa; phylum Chordata; class Mammalia; order Carnivora; family Ursidae; genus Ailuropoda; species Ailuropoda melanoleuca. The sequence continues at coordinate 91,054,182 of NC_048232.1, read as the reverse complement.
GTGAGAGCAGGAAGACAGGCAGAGCTCACTTCTGCAAGGACTGCAGTTCGGGGGGTAGATCGCACCCCGTGTAGACACCGTTGCTTATGCTGTATTCCAGTAAAGCACCGAAACAGGGATCCTGTTCAAACACCAAGGAATCAGGCCTGAAATCCCAAGCCATCCGAGTGGCACCCTGTCCCCAAGCCCTTCCCTCTTCAGGTGACTCACTCTGACCAGAACGTGAGGATTTCCCAGCACAATCAGCAAGGCTTTGGGTCTGGTGATTGCAACATTAAATCTTTTTGAGTTGGATAAGAACCCCAAAAAATATCTATCATCTTCAAATCTATCTTCATTTGACCGTACCTAAAAAAACACAAAGATGAATAAAAATGGTATCGTAAGTTTTCTGACATAGAAAGAAACCTGGTATTTTAAAAGCATTTAAAAATATTAAACATCAGTATAACTCTTTTGGCTCAAAAAGGAAAAACCCAGTGCTGTGGGAGGAGCCTCACGAGAGCCTCTCATGTATTTCTGGGTGTAGCGTTCCCTTTATCCTACCTGAATTTTCTAAGTTCTCTGCAGTTAACATGTGCTGTTAACACACAGGATTTACGAGTTAACATGTGCTATTCAGTAAAGAGGATTTACAAGTGAAACACAGAGTTCGTAGAGTTACAGCTGGGGCTCCTTGGGCGCGGGGCTGAGCCACTGCGGCCTGCGTGGGGGGCGGGCACCCATCCCCTTCTCTTTGAGCACCTGTCCCTCCTTCTCCAGCATACTTACCACTTCTTCCTGGAACTCTTTGTTTGTTTTTGTGTCTATAGCTGAGTTTTTAAGGAGCTCCTGCAGTCAGGGCTGGCAACGATGCCAGAGCACCTCCATCCTGCGACTGCTTCCCTGCGCCATCGAGGGGCCTCTGCCCCTTCCTACGGGACGTGCCAAGAACCCCACAGCCATCAGTGGACACCACACACACTGCCACCCCCACTAAAAACAGGAACACCTACGGTGGAGATGATGATGGCCAGATATTCTTGCCCTTGAAACTCCTCTACCGATCCGACCTTTATGTCCATCAGATCAACATTTCGCAAAAGAATTTTGATTTTTTCCACCTTCGAAGCAGATAAAGGTAAAACTTTACAAATTTGACCATTTCTCTATATATTTAAGCATAAACCAAATATTAACCAATATGCAATATTGCTTTTCAATTCCAAATCCTGTTTCATCTGAGTTGGTTATAACACAGATTCTGATTTCAGATCCCATATACTTGGGGAAAGGGGGCAGCGTGTGTCAGCATCGAGGCTTCCCTCTCCCCATGAGTGCACAGCACGGAGGGCGGGGGCATATGGCCATCCCCTGGGGACGGTGTGGGGACCTCAGTCGGGCAGGGCTGAGTGGCTGGACACAGGCCTGGAAGCAGGCTTTGTGCAACCACTGCAGGAAGGGAGGGGGCATCTCTGTGAAGAGCGAGCTCCTGGAGGACTGGGCAGAGCCGGGCCCTGCACTGTGTGTCTGGAGACAAGGCTCTCCAACGGTGCTGCTGAAAGAAAACCCCATTTGAAATCTTGGAGAAAAGCATACAGAATAGGAGACAGCTCAGCGTAGGGGAAGCTTCTGTTCCCCAGGGGGGCATGGAGGCCGGCCCCTCACTGCTGCTGGCAGGTGAACAGACCCAGACCGAGAGCTCCAGCACCCCCTCCGCGCCCCGGGTCTGAGCAGTGTGTGGGACTGGCCAGTGGGAGCCCCCTGCTGGGCGGGGGCGCAGATGCAGTGGCTGTGGAGGGACTCTGTGCCACGTAAAGGAGCTAGTCTTCACTCTCCTTCCAGACTCCGTGAACAAGGACGCTCAAAGGAGTGGTCGGCAGGTCCACACCTGCTTCCGGTAGGGCGTGATCACACCAATGTCACTTGCAGACACCTGGCTGGAGATGCCCCTGGCCAAGAGGCAGCAGTAGCGCATGACCTGGACGGCTTCGGCTGCATTGAACCACGATGGGCTCCTCCCTTCACGAGCTTCACTGCCCTGAGTGAATTAGGAGACAAAAGAATGGGACGTCCATCACTTCATTTCCTCAACATGCTTGTGAGGGGGACTATGAACAAGGACGGTGCAGAAGCAGGTGTTGGGAGTACGACATGAATATGACCAAAAACACCCCGCGCTCCCGCAGACGGGAGACTGCAGCAGGGCAGACCAGCTTCAGTAATGGTGACACCCACCCCAACCGCAACAAGAGCCCAGAGGACAAGGGCTGCTTGGGGGCCGTGTGTGATCTGCGGCAACAGGAGCGGACCATCAGCGAGGCCTGCGCCAACAGACGCGTGTGCAGGGGGCATGCTAGAGGCAGGGAAGGGTGACTGGGGCAGCCAGAGCCTAGGGGGCCAGAGTGAGGGCAGACTGCGTGGCCTGCAGACGCGGACGGCCAGCTGTGGTCAGTTCAGCAGGTGGCAAGCACAGCCCTGTCACGGGCCAGGCAGGTGACCATGCACTCAGGGTCCCACTCCCTCCCCACATCTAGGTGTGGGCTGCTCAGGCAAGCAGCAAAGAAGGCACGCAGCTGGCCAACAAGCAGGCGAAGGTGCTCAGCGTCACTCATCACCAAGACCCCACCTCACACACGGCTACTATGAAAAAGACAAAACAGGTGTCGGTGAGGATGTGGAGACACCAGACCCCCGACACTGCTGACGGGAACGTGAGTTGCTATAGTCACTGTGGAAAACAGTGCGTAGGCTCCTCAGAAAATTAATCACAGAAATACGATATGACCCAGCAATCCCACTTCTGGGTACATACTCAAAAGAACTGAAAGCAGGGACGCAGACGAGTATGTGCACAGCCACGTTCCTGGCAGCGTTAGTCCAGCAGACCAAATGTGGAAGCAACCCCGGTGTCCTCCGATGGACGAAGGGACAGACACAATGTGGCCCATCGACACCGTGGAGTAGTCCTCTCTGCCTTAGAGAGGAAGGAGCTGCTGACACCTGCCCCGACCTGGGGGAGCCCTGCCGACACTGTGCTGAGTGAAGTAAGCCAGACACGGAAGGACAAATCCTGTCTGGTTCCACTCCGAGGAGACACCTGCAGTGGTCAGACTTGGAGACAGAGAGCAGACGGCGGAGCCGGGGGCTGGGGGGAGAGTGCGTGATGGGGACCGAGTCTGGGGAGATAGAAAAGTTCTAACAATTGGTTGTAAAACAATGTGAATATATTTAACAGTACTGAATTGTACACTTAAAAATGGCTAATGGAGTAAATTTATGTCATATGTGTTTTACCACACACACACACACAAGAATACCGGATACAGCAATTAGAATGCATTAATTCTGACAATTTTTAAAAAAGATTTTATTTATTTATTTGAGAGAGAGCACAAGGATGGGGGGAGGGGCAGAGGGAGAGGGAGAAGCTGACCCCCCGCTGAGCAGGGAGCCTGACTCAGGTCTCACTCCCAGGACCCCGGGATCATGACCTGAGCTAAAGGCAGTTGCTTCACCTACTGAGCCACCCAGGTGCCCCTTGAGGATGTTTTTTGCTGTTGTTAAGTCATACGTAATTTATCCTTTATTATTTATTTTTTATAGCTTACTTTTTTTTTTTTTTAAGATTTTATTTATTTATTTGACAGAGATAGAGACAGCCAGCGAGAGAGGGAACACAAGCAGGGGGAGTGGGAGAGGAAGAAGCAGGCTCATAGCAGAAGAGCCTGATGTGGGGCTCGATCCCACAACGCCGGGATCACGCCCTGAGCCGAAGGCAGACGCTTAACCGCTGTGCCACCCAGGCGCCCCTATAGCTTACTTATTTTTTAAGTAATTTCTACACCCAATGTGAGGCTTGAACTCACAAGCCCGAGATCAAGAGTCACATGCTCCACCAACTGAGCCAGCCAGGCGCCCCATAATTTGTCCTTTAGATTTGTAATAGATAAGATCCCAAAAAAACCTTCAGTGTGATGAAGCTCAGAAACTGAAAAGAAAAACATTCAATAGCAACCAATCACCTACAAGGAATAAGAAAAAGGAAGAAATAATAATAATTAATAAAAAAGGTAAAGATGAAGGACTAAAGATAAATAACCAAGGACTAACTGATCTCATTAAAAGCAGATACTCTCAAATTGGGTTAGACATAAAAACTAGCTCTTCTAAGACAGATACCTAAAATAACATAATAAAGAATAAAAAGCGAGGACAAAGATACCAGATAAAAATAAACAAGGAGAGGCGGCTGGGTGGCTCAGTCGGTTCAGACTCTGACTCTTGGTTTTGGCTCAGGTCATGATCTCAGAGTCCTGGAACTGAGCCCTGAGTTGGGCTCCACACTCACTAGGGAGTCTGCTTGAGATTTCTCTTCATCTGCCCCTCCCCCTGCCACACACACTCTGTCTCTAAAATAAATAAATAAATCTTAAAAAAAAAAAAAGCAAGGAGTGACAACATTAATATTACCAGGTGGAATTTAAGGCTAAAACATGGAAGGGCAGAAGAACATTATATGATGAGAAAGACAATCTTAAACTTGTATGCAGGAAACACCACAGTAGTCAAAGCCATAAGGCAGAAACCATTAGAAATTCAAAAAGAATTTGATAAAAAAGCACAAGTATAACACGAGACATCACCACTCTCCTCCCGTAGTGGGAGTACCTAGTAGGCAAAATCTAAGTCAGGACACAGAAGAGCTAAATAACAGAGTCCGTAAGTTTATTTAAAAAACGTATATGGAAGGGGGCGCCTGGGTGGCACAGCGGCTGGGCGTCTGCCTTCGGCTCAGGGCGTGATCCCGGCGTTATGAGGTCGAGCCCCACATCAGGCTCCTCCGCTATGAGCCTGCTTGTTCCTCCCCCACTCCCCCTGCTTGTGTTCCCTCTCTCGCTGGCTGTCTCTATCTCTGTCGAATAAATAAACAAAATCTTTAAAAAAAAAAAAGAAAAAAGAAAACAAGCAGGGGCGCCTGGGTGGCACAGCGGTTAAGCATCTGCCTTCGGCTCAGGGCGTGATCCCGGCGTTATGGGATCGAGCCCCACATCAGGCTCCTCTGCTGTGAGCCTGCTTCTTCCTCTCCCACTCCCCCTGCTTGTGTTCCCTCTCTCGCTGGCTGTCTCTCTGTCGAATAAATAAAAATAAAATCTTTAAAAAAAAAAAAGAAAAAAGAAAACAAGCAGGGGCGCCTGGGTGGCACAGCGGTTAAGCATCTGCCTTCGGCTCAGGGCGTGATCCCGGCGTTATGGGATCGAGCCCCACATCAGGCTCCTCTGCTGTGAGCCTGCTTCTTCCTCTCCCACTCCCCCTGCTTGTGTTCCCTCTCTCGCTGGCTGTCTCTATCTCTGTCGAATAAATAAACAAAATCTTTAAAAAAAAAAAAAAGTATATGGAGAGGCGCTTGGGTGACTCGGTTGATTAAGCATTTGCCTTTGGCTCAGGTCATGACCCCGGGGTCCTGGGATCGAGCCCCGAGTTGGGCTCCCTGCTCAGCAGGGAGTCTGCTTCTCCCTCTCCCTCTGCCCCTCCCCCCATCCTTGTGCTCTCTCTCAAATAAATAAATAAAATCTTTAAAAAAGTGTATACGGAACTTATATCCCTCAAATAGAGAAGATGCATTTGGGGGGGGAAGGGTATGTCCTTAGAACATCTACCAAACCTGATACCTATTTGGCCATAAATTTGTAAAAGCAAAGAGTTTACAGGCCATAGTTCTCAATCAGAACCTAATAAAATTATAAATAAAAAAAAGAGGTAAAAAGCATTCTTAGCCACTTGGAAAGAAAGAAAAATACTTCTCTATAACCCTTGGATCAAAAAAGAAAATAAAGAGAAAGTTATAAATGTCCAGAAATCATGAAAGGATGATCTCTCAGCAGACATGTGGAAAGAGAAAGCTACAAGATGGCAGCCCACTGCCTTCCCAATCAAGAGGATGAGGGGTATGGGAATGAAGTGCCCATCTGAGGAGAATTACAACAAAGAAAACAAATAAGGAAGTTATTGAGGGGGTTCCTTAAAGACAAAGCTGAGATTAAGGAACAAAACAAAGAGAAGAAAACGTAAATAAGTACAAAGCTGGCTTTTTAAATTAGACCGGGGGTTGCCACATCTCTTCTGTAAAGGGTCATATAGTCGGTATCTCAGGCTTTGACAGGACTGTGCTGTCTCACCTGACTCTACGGCAGCAGAAGTCAGTCAGAGATCAGCCACCTGTCCACTGTGGCGCAGGCTTCCAACTCTCCTTCTCTACCAGGACAAGACCACAGTGACCTCGGTGGTCCCTCCTTGGGCCACCCTGGGGCTCGGCCCTGCCCTACAATGTTCATGCAGTACGTTCTATTGCACTTGCTCTGCTGAGATGCGCCGGGCATGGGGATGGAGCAGCGAGTCAGACAGAGGTCCTTCCAGAGCCTCCCCAGGGGAAGGTGTAAGTCAAGGTAACACTCCCACGAGGGGGTGCCTGCCAGGAAGCGTGTCTCACATTGCATCCCAGGGACTCGGGAGTGGCCTGTAGGAGCCAAGGGTGAGTGTGCAAGGGAAGAGCAAGAGCCAGGTCTCGCCAGCAATCCCGAGGCCATTAAACTGGTGATAAAGCCCTTTTTGCTCAAATGAAGGGAGTAGACGATGTTCTCTGCAACACGGCCCCAGAGGCCTTGTCCCCATTTTATACTCAGGGCATAGAGTGGAGTCTGGGACAAAATAAGGCCCTTAAAAAATCCTTACTAAATAAATGTTTCTGGACTTTGTTCCACTGACCTACGGTGGTGGTGGTTGGTGGTTTTTTTTGTTTTTGTTTTGAGTCTAAAAGTATGCTTTTATTTGCTACAGTCAGTAGTCTGTTATCTAGCTGCCTTTGTATCACATTCTTCTATGCTTTTTGCACACTTACAACACATTTTCACATTTATAGTCACTTTCTCATGAAAAAACCCATTGTGACTTCTTTGTAGACTGCGTTAAATACATGAACTAATATGGGCAGAACAGTACTGGTCCCTCTGTTCATGGACATCACGGGCCTGTCCCACGTCATGCACTCAGGTGAAGCTGGCTCTCTGCAGCAGCTCTGCTTACTTCTCCTTAGGCTGACGTCTAGCAAATGTTAGAGAGATTGCTGGTCCCCTGCTACCTTTTCTCACCTGTTTTTCTGATGTATAGGAAAGCTGTGAGCATGGACAGAGCAAGGGCAGAATGTTCCTGGGAGGGAGAATAGCATACGAGGTTGGAAGACGGCACCAGCCAATAGGGGCTTGCGCTGTGTTCCAAGTTAGGAGGTACTGGTCTCACTACAGAACCCCCTTGCCTTGAATTCTCTTTTGTCCAAAGGACAGGCATTCCACAGCCACACCTGAATATGCAATTCTACCTCTCCATCCACTTCTGAGAAAGCAGGCACATTCAGAGGCACGAGGCAGCGGTGCTGTCATCTGGACTCATGCACCCTGAAAGCAGGCTGCATGGGAAGAGGGCAGACACCACCCCAGAGGCACCCCGGCACTAGCTCCTCCTGTCCTAGGGTCTGGGTGCAGCCTCAATTCTGGATGAGAACTTGGCGGTGGTTAATGCAAAAGATGCCCTCTGGTTCTAACAACCAAATTCCAATACAAACCCTGATTTTAGGGCACACTTGTCATTTTTTGGACTACTGAGCATCTAGCTCTTTCCTACTGGGGAACCCCCCACCTGGTGAGCCCATGATGGGGGGAGGCTCTCCCCACCCTGTATCAGTTCACTCACTTGACAGACTCACAAGGTGTGTGGTCACTCTTGGTGGGCATGGGAGCTACCGGTACCCAGGCTCCCCCAGCTCTGCTCGTCAGCCCAACCTCCCACTCACAGTTACACGACATTTTTAATACTGTCCACGTAACTCCTTTAGAGTGACACCCTCCGATGCCCACTTAGGCCAGCACCCTCCGAAGCCTGTTCTGTATGCAGTCACCTGAGTGGCTGATGGGCCGGCCTTGCAGGGGCAGAGGCCCTCCCCACCGCTCTGACTCTTCGGCACCAGCATGGCCATCAGCCCCCCAGCGACTGACAAACGCTTCATTATCAACTGAAATGAACGAAGCATACATGACCAACAGGCATAAACCCATGAACAGCACTGAGGGGACATCCAGCTGTTGGAGCTGAGCCACGTCCTCCTGGACCCTCCCTCAGTGTACAACTCACCCTCACGCCATGGAAGATGAGGGGGAAGCCTTTCTTTGGTAACTTCTCCCAGCCCAGCAGGGAGGTCACCACCTTGGGGTCTGCGCAGACTTCAAGCTCTCTGTGGTAGAACAGCCTGGACGGTAGTGCCAGCAGAGCTGGGTGGGATCTGTAGTTCTTCACGAGCTTTGTAACCTGCAAGGAGAGAGCTGGCAGCAGGTCCCAAGCCAAATCGGCACACGCATGTTGCATTTCCGTCCAAGAGAAACACGTTGAGACCCACCTCATATCACAGCCCCAAGGTTCTGCCGGTCCCCCTCTCCTAGCCTGTCACCTGCCACCCATTAGGAAGTGCTCTTGCACCTCTAACAACTTTTTGAACCAGGTATTTGGTTTCTTAATCAAAATATAATTAACAGTGTTATATGAGTTTCGGGTGTGCGATATAACAATTTAACAATTAATTTAACAATTCTATACATTACTCAGTGGTTGTCATGATACCTGCACTTTTAATCATTACCCTTCACCTCTTTCACCCACACCCCGTCCACTTCCCCTCTGGTGACCATCAGTTTGTTCTCTGTGTTTAAGAGCCTGTTTGTCTCTTTGTTTTGGTTCTTAAATTCCACAAATGAGTGAAATCATATGGTATTTGCCTTTCTCTACTTTATTTCACTTAGGATTTTTAAAAAATATTTTATTTATTTGTCAGAGAGAGGTGGGAGAGGGAAAGGTCAAGCAGGGAGAGCAACAGGCAGAGGGGGAATGCTGAGCAGGGAGCCTGATGCGGGACTGGATCCCAGGATCCTGGGATCATGACCTGAGTCAAAAAGACGCTTAACCAACTGAGCCACCCAGGTGGCCCTTCACTTAGCACTTATACCCTCCAGATCCATCCATGTTGTTGCACATGGCAAGCTTTCATTCTTTTTGATGGCTGAGTAATATTCCATTGTATGTCTACACCACATCTTTTTTATCCATTCATCTATCAATGGACACTTGGGTCAGAGCAGCCCTTTCTTGAGAGAACTAAGGACAGGACTAAACTCTTCCCCCCCCCCCTTTTTAAAGATTCTATTTATTTATGAGAAAGAAAGAGAGGCAGAGAGCAAGCGAGTACATGCACAGAAGGAGAGGGAAAAGCAAACTCCCCAGCGAGCAGGGAGCCCAGCTTGGGGCCTGATCCTAGGACTTTGGGATCATGACCTGAGCTGAAGGCAGATGCTTAACTGAGCCACTCAGGCTCCCCTAAACTGTTCCCTCTAAGACCTTGTAAGAAAACACAAATTTCATGAAGAGGGTAAATAGGTGAGCCTGATTTAAAAGGATCCCCTACAAAAAAAGCACATGCCGTAAGCAGGTCTTCGCTTTTCAGAGCCAGGGAGGGCGCAGGTCTTAAAGGTCCCGATTTGTAGGTGATCTGTGACCTGGAGCAGATGGCAGGGCTGGCTCATGGGTGAATGCATCCCAGTCCACAGAGGAGTTGAGGCCGACATTGGCTGGGTGCTTCTTGGCTGGGGAGTTTGTGGAGGCAAGGGGAGCCTGCGCCTTGGGCTCAAGGAGGTCTCCAGCCCCCTCTTGATCATGGGGCTTTGGCTGGAAGACTGAGATGGGGAGTGGCTGAGTGAGCCTGAGCCGCCCAGTGGTGGTTTTGATGGAGCAGGTGATGAACAGGAAGGGCTTGAAGCCAGGCAAGGAGGTGGCTGCAGGGCTGGCAGGCCGCTGTGCGCCTCTTTGGGGTCTCCCCTCAGCCTCTGTAGGGCTAATTCCACCTCCAGGCCCCACTCTCCCCTGGAGTCTCGAAGGCATCCTGAAAAGCGTCCTGCTCACCTTTCTCACCTGTGCCCCCAGCCCCTGGAAAGGGGTCTCTGGCCATGCCTTCCCATGCTCAGGGAACAGGGATGGCACTGGAGGCGGGTGAGTGCGGCCATGGACTGGGCTGAGGGCCGGCCGGGTGCTGCCCGGGCTCAGGAGCCTCTGGAGGTGGCAGCTGCTTGTGCCCTGGGGGAGGCCGCAGCCAGGCTCTTGGGAAGGCTGAGCGAAGGACATTGTCTGCTCTGTGTCCAGACCGCCTTGGGCCTCCCCAGATGTGCTGCTGGGCCCCAGTAGGAATCAGTCCAGGCCCAGGAAGACCCCAGGCAGGGGCACACAGGCTCCTCCTAACCCTGGAGCTGATGCCGCTGCTGCAGGCATATTGTCTGCTGGACGTCGGAAAGCAAATCCTCTCGCTCCACAACTGAATGAAAGCTACAGATGACCCCGGTTCCAGCCTGAACTGGACCTTTGTCCATCCTGTGCCCTGTCAGCTTGACAAATCCTCCCAACCACCTGGCCCCGAACCCAGCCTTGGCTGTCCCAGGGTCACCTGGATGGGTCACCTCAAAAGAGTTGGCCTAGGCAGATTCTGACAGGCTGAAACTGAGGTCTTGGTGCCCAGGGAGTGAGCTCTGTCCCAGTCCCCCATCTGTAGGCCCTGGGAGTCCACTGCATTCTCCAGGGAGCTGCAGGTACCCTTCCCCTTAGACAGGTTCTTCCTTATCTGCAGGTTGGAAAACGCTGAGGCTCTAGAGTCTAACTGGCTTTTCTTGCCCCACTCCCGACTGCGGCCGCTCCCTACCCCCTTGTCTTGTTTGGCTCAAGACTTCTTGACCCACCTCCCCTTTTCTGTGGCTTCCCCATCACAACCACCATCACTGGGCACCATCACGGCCTAGAAAGGCCCCGCCCATTCTCCATCCCAGTTTCCCATGCTGCAATCCCACTGCTGCCGTACCCCAGGCCTTGGGCACTCAGGCCGTCCTGCCTTCCTTTCCCTGCACAGATGGAGGGGAGGCTCCTGGGAAACTCAGGTGGTGGGGCAGCTGCTGGCAGCCTGCGGGCATCCATGTGGCTTTGCACAATGCCGCTGTGATGGCTGTGGCCAGGGCCCCCACAGCGAGGTGGACACTTGCTCAGGGCTGCTGCGAGGCCTGCCCATGGCTGCGTGGAGTGCCCAGGCCTGGCTCCCCACGGCCGCCAGGGTGCCCTAACCCCCACTGGGCTCCTCACTGACGCCGGGTATGAAAGGCATCTCTTCTATCCCAGGGATTTTAACGTCCACCACTTGACTGGAATGCACTGTCCCTGACAGGAGAGCTCTTCCCCCAGAAGATGCATTTGGACTGCAAAGCTCCTGAGAACAATGGGTTTGTTGAGAAGTAAAGTGGTTTGGAGCCGGCTCCTCCGAACCCACGGGCAGGCCCAGAGTCCGTGTTTTAACAGAAGAGGTGAACATCAGGCAAAGAGAAGAGGAGGAAGCTGCTTGGATAGCCTCCTGGGTGTAGACAGCTGAGCAGTCTTCCTTGGGGGCGGAGGGTCTGCTTGTGTGCCCGGCTGCACACTTCACTCCGCATCCACTTTCTTGCAGCCCTGGCCTTTACATGAACCCACGAAGCCTCGTCTTAGCTCGGCTGCAGGTGGCCATTGGTGCCTGGGCCATGAGACCACGGTGGCGAAGGGCACACCCCCCCGACCCACAGCCAGCTGAAAGCCTGGCTGGGACCTTGTGGAGAGCTGCTTGTGACGCCACCAGCACCGGGAGCAAGAACACCCTATGTTCTGCCTCCCCCTGGCCTGGGGCGTCCTTCAGTACAAGGCGTCCTCCCTCGTTCCTGGGGGGAGGGCCTGGTGGGACCTAAGACCCTTCTACTAACTGATGGCAGCAAACGTCAGCTCAGTCATTATGATGTGTCCAATCTCCAAGATGTTAATCAAAACCCCAAACTCAATTTGGCATCTCAGCTTCTCACTCTCCAAGCCAGGCCCTGCGTTAGCCTATAGGGTGCCAGGGGAGAGAGGCCCTCTGTCCCCAGACACTCGCTGTAGCTTCAGGGCCTGTGGGGAGAAAGCAGGTGCAGTGCGCTCAGACCGAGGCAGCTCTGCCACCCTGTCTGACCCATGCCTACACCAGAGGCTGAGGCTCCTGCCTGAAGGAGGCCAGCATGCAGCATGGCCATCCCAGCCTTGGCTGGAGGCCTCCCCTTCCTCCAGCTGCCCATCAGGCTTGGGGACATGGATGCTGGGTGGCACAGAGGTGTCCCCCACATGCAGGGGGCTCTCTGCTGCTCAGTCTGGGCCAGCACAAGTTCACCACCAGCTCACACGGTCCTCTAGTGCCTCCTGAAGCCTGGTGCTCCCCAGCAGCCGCCACCTCCCACATGCTCCTGTCTCTCCTATTCTCCAGGGCCTGAGGACTGACAGCCTGGCAAGGGTCTCAAACCATTTCCAGGTCAATCTGCCCAGGATCACTGCATCTCATTTCTGTTCACTGTTAAAATTTAGAAAAACTCTCCTTGTTTTTGTACCATAGGCATCCAGAGAATATGCTACTTGGCTCATCTTAATGAGGGACCCCAGAGACCCAAGGTTCCCGAGCTCCAGTGTGCTTGGGTGGGTGGGGGGGTGCTGGCGGGCTAAAATGCAGATTGCAAGGCCCATCCCTCAAAACAGTCACAGTTGGGGAATCTGCAGGTTAACCAGCAAACCAGCAGCACAGGAAGACACATGGCCTTGTCTTTCGGATGACAAATTAGAAGGCGCTTTCCCATTTTCCCAGGTTAACCCAGATTTCACTCGTACTGTGTCTGGCCCCACAGAACCTCAGCCATCAGCCTTGGATGGGGCTGCCTGGAACTCTGGATCCCTCTGGGGCTGTGAAGCACCCGTCTGAGTGGCTGGGACAGAGGTGCTGGCCAAAGTCCCCTCTGAGATGGGAGGGGGCGTGTGAGGTATCTGCCTCCCCCCTCCCCCAGGTGCGGCTCAGTGCACACAGGGACCAGAGCCAGCAGCCAAAGGGACTGCGGGGGAACACCACGAGGAATCACGTGCCACAAGGAGTCTGTGCTTACCAACAGGGGGTTGTAGGCGCCACAGGCACCAAAAGCGTCCTCATCCCTCAGATACACTGGCCGGGACATCAGTCTTTCCAACATAGAGATGTGCAGCCCATAGGCCATGGCGAGTCTGGACTTAATGACAGGTCCGAGCTGCATGGGGTCTCCGGCAAGGACAATCTGCAGCACACAAAGGGGCAGCCACACTAGAGCAGGGAGACAGGGGTCACACACACTCACCACCACAGCCAGGGGAGACTCAGGAACCAGGTGTGGGGGCACCACGCATGCGACGGCCTGGCCTCCCGCCTTCTGATGGCAGACTGAGGCTCCCTGAGTGCAGGCTGGGAGGCAGCGGGCCCCCACAGTCACCTGGGCTGCAGAAGACAGGGGATGTGGCACGGCTGCCCGAGCGAGGGGGCAGAGGCTCAGACAAGAGCAGTGGGGGATGTGAAGGAAAAAACTGGCTGGACAGCCTCTGCCCCAGTCTTCTGAAAGCATGTGTTGTGCCCTTCCTCCTGGCACTGCCCTTTTCCCTCCCACCCTTCCAACCCGGGCCCATGCAGCAGCTAAACTAGGTCTGCTCCCTGCTCTGTCTCTATGCAGCCCCCACACCTGACAATTGAGATGGGAGGAGACAGGTGTCAGGGGGCCCAGGAGAAGCTGGAAAGGCCCCTCCTTGAGTACATACATGTGCAGAGAGCAGGGATAAGGGGAGCTTAAGAGGAGGACCCCAGGTCACTACCAGGATGAGTACTGGGAGAGGCAGCAGGTGTGAGTAGGAAAAGAGCCAAAGCATCAGCCCAGGATAACCGGGGTTAGCGGCTGGGGGCGGGGGAGGGGGCAGAGAGGTCAGCTCCTGGGCAGTGAGCCAGGGCAATGCCTGGAAGGACCCCCTGGCTGCGCAACAGCTCTCAGTGGTGTTTTAGAAGTGAACCCGAAGGCAGAGCAGCCCTTCCTTTCCTGTCCACAAGGAATGAAGTATGTGAACACAAGGTCCCAGCTTCAGAGCCCCAGGGTCCTCAGCACCTCACCTGAGCCTGTCACCTGGGGTTGTCCTGTGCAGAGACGGAGGTCGGGTATGCAGAGCACCCACCAGTGCAGGAAAAAGGGGATGAGAACCACACAGCAAAAGGCCTTACCTGGCCGTTGGCATCTGAAACCAGCCCCAGCGGAATAAGGCATTCTGGCTCACTCGCCTGTCCTGCTTCGTCCACAAACACGTGTGTAAAATGTCCGACTCTAGAGACAAACATGTTCTCAATGGTCATTTCTGTCAAAGTGTCTTAGCAAGCAACAGCCAGCACACCGCGTGGCCACGGCTGCACCAGCGCCTGGCAGGCCGGCCCAGGAAGGTGCGGGTCGCCCGGTCAGGAAGACCTACAGGCCGCCGGCGCCTGGGACTCTGTACGCGACGTCTGTGCTTGTCTGAGTGGATTCGGAGGCAAGCAGGACGAGGGGTGGGAACGAGCAAACTGATGAGAGACTGCGCGGGCAGGGCAGCAACAGCTTCACATCAGAGCAGGTGCTCCTCACACCGCCCACAAGCCATGTGATGCCGGGCAGGTCGAAGCACCTCTGTGCTTCAGTTTCCCCGACATGGCAGAGGGGAGAACCGGGTGAACTGGTCAAGCTGAGCAACGCCCGCACATGGTGGCTGCTGCCCTCCCTGATTCGCCCTCTCCAGCATGCTCTGAGCTAGGACTATACCCCGACACTCCAGACCCACGGGGGCCCAGGGGAGAGTGCCGAGCATGTGCTCCAGGCCCCAGGCAGCCCCTGCCCCACTATAAGCCCGGAGAAAAGATCTGCAGCGGGGACGCTGTGCCGAAAGCCCCAGAACTGCTGGCGACAGGACAAACTGCTCTGAGCTCGACAGGGACGCCACCAGAGTCGCTGGTGTGCAGTGAAGCCGCTCTGGGCTCCCACCTTTCTCTTTCCAAAGGGAGTCAGGTTACAACCCCACCAGGACACCCACAGGTCCCTCCCTATGAAAGACGAGGAAATCGCACGCTTCCATTTTTCTACCTTATGGTCCAATGCCTGCTGAAGAAACTCAGTGTTATGTATCTTTCTTAGAATATAAGCACTTAAGTTTTCAATTTTTAATAAATCAGTTATTTGAAGTTATTTTTACCAGTCCACACTGTTTCGTGTTTCCACTTTCTCAGCTTCGTGCAGCCCCAGCTGTCCGTCGGCTTCCCAACTGCTGCTGCGGTCTTCCCTGCCCCCCAGCCCGTGTTCTCGTATCCTGCCCCGCACATGAGCTCCACGAGGACAGAAACTCTATTTCTGCGGGTCCCTGTGCCCCGAGCCGTGCCTAGTGCCTACCTCACTCCGATTTGGTAGAAGAGGCCTGCGCTGCTGCACGTCGTGATTATGATCCTGAAGCGCGAGGCCTTCCAGATATCTTCTCCATCTTTGCAGTAGGGTTTGATGGCATCGGTGACAGTCTGGGGGGAGGGGTGGGGCCAGCTTACTTTTCAAGTGTTACTTTTCAAGTGTTTCTTTAAATCGGACGTAATCACAAAGCTGAAAAGAATTCTAAAAGAAAATGTCCTGTTCCCACTTCTTAGTTATGACTAAGTAATGATTTAAGACTATTTTCTTAAATCAAAATATTTTACATCTTCCTATCAACTTAGTCCATGTTCTACCGACTACAGCCATGAACAGAACACAGAATCCTGCAGACCCTTCCCCCAAACAACTGCATACATTTCCTAGATTCAGTTTCTTTTGTTAACCAAACCAAGAACTTCTAACTTTCCTAAAGGGGTATTTATAGGTTAATCAATAAAACAGACCCCCCAAAACAATACATCTGGGTACCAAATAACAGAGGAGCACCAGCATTTAATGAAGTGGAGAATGACGGGGCGCCTCGGCAGCTCAGTCAGTCTAACGTCCAACTCCTGATTTTGGCTCAGGTCATGATCTCAGGGTTGTGAGATCAAGCCCCACGTCAGGCTCTGTGCTCAGCATGCAGTCTGCTGAAGATTCTCTCCCTCCCTCTGCCCCTCCCCAACCCTTAACAAAAAACACACTGAGAAAGTCCGCGTCACAGAGGAAGGAGAATGCAGGTGGGCAGGGCCCTTCTGCTCCAGCTGGCTGTGACAGCTCACCTCCTCGAACCTGCAGGTGGCGTTTACACGGACCATCGCCCCGGGCCTCAGCACGTGGCTCTCATGCAGCCGCAGACACACGAGGTCTGCCGCACTGTTGGAGGGCGCGCAGACCAATATCCGACTGTCCGGCAGAGCGTAGTACACCTTCAACCAGGACACAGGACACGCAGGGAGATAAATGTCAACCCGTCAAGTGCTTGTGCGCACCATGCGGCCTCACGCCAGCCCATTCTGTGACTGCCGCCCCACCGCTGACACACGCAGGGATGATTCTGCCCCTCATGTGCTCATGCCAACAACACATGAGAGGAGGTGAGAGCTCTCTGTTCTCCAGGACCCTAACCTTGTCCCCCCACCAGGGCAGTGACGGCATCAGGCTGGATCTGATGTGTGTGGCTCGCGGTATCATGCCAGCTGTGCACTCAGTGCACAGTTGCTAATCTGAATTCCAAATGACACACAAAATGCCACACACACACTATCTCTACAAGCTCCGTTTTAAATATGGTGCCACCAGAAACTTCTGCAGAATGGTGCCTTAGCTACTGTAAAGGGAACTTCTTTTCTGCAACAAAAATTCATGATGTGATCGAATGGTCAACCATTCCTTTTTTTCTTTTTGAAGATTTTTAAGTGATCTCTACACCTGACTTGATCTGGGACTTGACCCCGAAACCCTGAGATCAATAGCTGTGTGCTCCACCGACCGAGCCGGTCAGGTGCTCAGGGTGGTCGACCATTCTAAGAAGAAAGAGTCTTTCTACACCTACGAATAAACTTCGAAAATCCCACATATTCCCATAAACAATGTAAAACAGACTTGGCTAAGGATGAAATAACGGGTTTTTTTAAGCTCGTTCCCACCTCCTGACATGAATGCGGCACACAGCTCAGGCCACTGGTAACCGTGCCACTCCCTGTGGTTACCTGTAAAACAGCCTCTATTATTGTCACGGTCTTCCCGGTTCCCGGAGGTCCAAAAAGAATATATGGGAGCGGGCGGCAGTCGCCACTCAGGATTCTTCTAACCGCTAACTTCTGGTTTTCGTTGAGCACAGGATTGAAAAATTCCTTCTCTCTCACCTTGGGGGTCTGAACTCCGTTTACTGTATTCAAAGTGAAAACCGGTGTCAGGCAGAGGTCAAATACCTTGGCACGGCAGAAGCACAGGCCAGCATGGGCCACCATGACGGCCACGACACCGCCGGTCAGGAGCCTGCTGCCGAGGTACGCTTGCCCATAACCTCATCTTCACTGGGCAGTCGGGAAAGTGAACTTTGCTTTCTGAGAGCAAAGATGCGGGCCACTCGGTTCATTTCTCCACTTTACCTGTGCAGCATCACCTGACCTAGACTTCAGAGACATGGTCTGGAAAAGGCCATCAGAGACAGCCTGTGGTCACGTTAAAGTACCGAGTGTGAAGCCTCACGTCTCCACTCGGCCCATCTCTCTGGCTGCCGTCACACCACACACATGTCCTGACTGGTCACCCCCAGCGGGAGCAAGCTTCTCAAGTGGCCTATCTTCCAGGCAAGGGTTCCCGAGGTCGCTCACCCCTCACCATACGCACCCAGATTAGTTGACTTTTCAGCAAAGGCCGCCGACCCCGGCGTGTCCTGGGCACCAGCCCGCCTCTCCTTGGCTGCGTGCTTAGTGTGGTCCTTCATGGCTTTCCTATTCTAGAAATAATCATGCAGAAAAATGGCCTTAAAAAAAAAGCTTTGTATTCACACAGGTTTAAAGAGTGAACATAAACACCTGTCAGTGTTCTAGTTGTTTTATTTAACAGCTCTTTGCATGGGTCACAGGTCACAGGTTTCAAAACACAGGAAAAATACAGAGTATCTGACAGCTTAGGGATTTTTGGAATCCCTTACAGAAATAAACATGAATGAACTAAATCTGTGTAGTGACGGCAGAACACAGGGTGATGTTTATCTCACGGGGGCATCTTTTCTCTTCCCACGTCCTTCCCCTGCCCCTGCCCACCTACAAGGGGAAACCGGCAGTGGCCGAAGGCAATTCTGGTCCCTTGCTCCTGCAGAGCCCCTCAGGCAAACTTCTCCCCCACAGCAGGAGCAAGCTGCCGGGGCGGCTCAGGCGAGCACCCCCTCTGAGGGGACCGTCCGTCAAGTGCCTCTCAGGTGCTGCCAGGGACCCACTGCGTTCCGCATCCTGCCTGGGAACTGGTTCTGTGGGTGTGTAAACAAACTCAATCTGTCTTGGGCCAAGGAAACTGGTTTTCAGATTTCCCCTATTACAAACGAGGCTGTGATAAACAGCTTTGCACATTGACCTTCGTGCAATCACACGATTTTTTTTTTTTTTGAAGATCTAGTTGATGTATTCAACAATTCATGAATCGGGCAGCATCCTATCTAACACGATTACTTTCATAGGACAAGTTCTAGAAGTAAAATAGTTACAAAGTTTTACATTAAAAATGGTATATATATTGCCAGTTTTAGTCCAGAAGGTCAGTAATTTTCCTTCCCATGATCACGAGTGTCCAGAGTATCAATGACACACAAGAACAAGTGCACATCTAAAGTGTGCAACTGGACAAGTTGTGACACATGGACACACGTGACGAGCTAGACACCGGCTGAGCCCACAAGATGCCCCTTCGTCATGCCCCCCGCTGTCAACAGCATGGTTACATTTTCTAGAATGCTCTAGATCACGCACTCTTTGACGTCTTTTCTCCGTGTAGTAACTGCTATGCTGTCCCCGCGCGTCAATGCTTCGCTCCTGTTTTGGTTTCCACCAAAACGACGTACTGCCGTTCCTTTCTTCACTCACATGAGGCCGGCCACCGGGCTGTGTCCAGGGTTGGCCATTACTGAGCACGCTGCTGGGAACATCTGTGTACGACCCTTGTGTGGACGGACGTGTGTTTTCGGGTCTCAGGGGCCAACGCCAGGAGTGAAGTGGCTGGACTATATGGCCAGTGTGGGGTCTAGCTTTCTCAAGGAACTCTTTTCAAAAGCAACTTGTACAAGGTTCCAGTTGTCGCACACGCTCACGACCCTTAGTCTGCTCAGTCCTGTTAATTTAATTTTGGTCGCTCTAATCCATGTGTAGTGGCAGCCCACTGTGGTTTTGTTTCTATGACTAATGCCGGACATCTCTTCATGGATTTATTTACCATCTGTATACACAGTTCCTGACGATGGTTTGTCTTACGATGGTGCGAAAGCGGTACGCATTCTGCAGAAACTACTTGGAATTTTGAGTCTGGATCTTTCCCCTGGGGAGCGATAGGTGGTACGATCTTCTTGTGATGCTGGCCAGCGGCCACAGTTCCCAGTCAGCCTGCGATCACGACATCAACAACCGATACCCTGACCACCACCCTGTACCCTGACAGCCGCGCTGTTTTTCACTTTGGGTGCAGTACGCAGTACGTTGGGGGGTACTCGGCACGTGATTATAAATAGGCTCTGCATTCGCTGATTTTGCCCCACTGTTCTGAGCACGTTTGAGGTTAGCTGGGCTAAGCTGTGATGTCCAGTACGTTAGGTGTGTCAAATCCATTTTCAACCGATGGTATTTTCAACTTATGCCGGGTTTCACAGGATGTGACCCCAGCGTAAGCCAAGGGAGATTTGTATATTCTTTGGTAAAGTGTCTGTTCATGTCTCTGGTTCAGTTTTAAGAGTCTCATGCTCGAGCGATGAACTGGCTTTTCATTGTCTTAACCATGTCTTTTTAACAGCAAAATATTCAGTTTCATTGGACTCCAAATTCATTATTTTTTTTCTTTATGGATCACATTTTTGGCATCACATCTGAAAACTCTTTGCCTTACCTAAAGATATGAAGATTTTCTCTTGGGGCGCCTGAGTGGCTCAGTCGGTTAAGCACCCAACTCTTGGTTTCAGCTCAGGTCATGATCTCAGGGCTGTGGGATCGAGCCCCACACCGGGCTCCATGTTGGGTGTGGAGCCTGCTTAAAGTTCTACCTCCTCCCACCCTGCTTGCATTCTCTCTCAAAAATGAAAAGATTTATGTTGTTTTCTAGAAATTTTAGTTTCAGGCTTTATATTAAGGGCTATGATCCACTTTGAATTAATCTTTGTGAATGCTGTGACGTACACACCTTTGCATACAGACATCCCATTGTCCTAGTGCCTTTCATTAAAAGGGCTCTCCTTTTCCCACTGTGACTGCCTTTGCACCTTTGTAGAAAAAGTCAGTTGTCCAAACTCCTGTGGGTCTATTTCTAAGCTTCTATTTCATTCCACTGATGCACGTTTATCTCGATGACAGTGCCACACCACCTTGATTATTGTAACTTTGTGAAATGTTTCAAGATCAGGCAGTATGGGTTCTCTGAGTTTGTTGTTCTTTTTCAAAGTTGTTCTGAAAGTTCTCGGCCTTTTGCATTTCCATATAAATTTTGGAATTGGCTTGTCAATTTCCACAAAAATGTCTGCTAAGACTTGACGGGACCAGCACTGAGTTCATTGGTTGGTCTGGGCCTTCTGACACATCAACAGCTTCTCTCAGCGTTGTGAGGTCTCTAGTGTAGTCTTGTACATCTTTTGTCAGATTTGTCCCTAATGTCTGCAACGTTTGGATGCTACTTTATATGGTCTTATAGATTCAATTCTGGGTGTTTATGCCAGTGTATATAGAATTTACTTCTGTATACCAACCTTATATCCTGTAAGCTTGCTAATCTATTAGTTCCGATGACTTCTTTTTAGGGCACGTCAGACTTCACACATAACAACACTGGTGCCTCTTATTTTTCTTGCCAAGTTGCTGGTCTACGACCTCCTGTACAGTGCTGAACATAAGTAAGCGGCAGGACTGGAGGTGCCCTGACTTTCACGGGAAAAGCGCATCTTGTTATTCACTCTGCAGGTTTTTTTTGTAGGTGAAGGAAGTTCCCTTCCCTTAAATCAGGAATGGATGTTGGATCTTTTCGGATGCTTTTTCTGTGTCTGTGGGGATCAGGTTTGTTAACATGATGAGTATCACTGACTGAGACTTTGGAAGGTTAAACCAGCCTCTCGCTCCTGGGATGAACCCTTCCTGGTCTCTCTCATCCGTACACCTATACATGCATACATGAGTTCTCTAGATCTCTTGATCGTTTTGATCAATAGGATGTATGTATATATAGGTAAAAAGAGATTTATTATAACATATTGGCTTATGTGACTATAGAGGTTGAGAAGTGTGAGGTCTGCCACTGGCAAGCTGGACACAGAGGGCAGGAAGAGACTGATGGTCCCACTCAGGGGAGTTGGGCAGGAGTCGTGCCAGTGAACCTGCCTGCTCTGTTCAGGTCTCACAGGAGGGATGCCTCCCTGCCCTGACTGGGGCACCCAGCCACATGGCAACCTCACCCAGAAACAAGATTTAACTAGGCGTCTAACAGCCCACGACCTTGGCCAGCTGACACGTCCCACTGACGACCCCAGTACTATTCCCCTCTCTTCTTTCCCATCTGCAGAGTCTGTAGTAAGGTCATCTCTCTCTCCTGGATTCTGGGAATTTGTCTTCATGCCTTCCCCTCATCAGTCTTGTTTCAAGTTTAGCAATTTCATTGATCTTCTTTGAGAATCAGCTTTTGGGTTCATGGATCCCTGTACCATTCCTTCTGCGTTCTAGGTTACTGATTTCTCTGCCAATGTTTCGTTATTTTCTTTACTTTGCTTAGTTCGTATTTCATTTGTTCTTGTTTTTCTAGTTTTCTAAAGAAGAAGCTTAGGTCACGGAGTTGAAACCTTTACTCTTCCTTACTTTGGGTGTTCAGGGCTATGAACGCCCCCTGAAGAGTGTTCTAGCGGTGGCTTACCGTTTCTGCTGTGCTGCGGGATCACGTTCCTTTTGGTAGAAGTGTTCTAATTTCTGCACCGATTTCTTCTGTGATCTGTGGGTTACATATAAGTGTGCTTTCGGTTTCTCACTATTTGGGGGATTTTCTAGAGGTCTTCCTGCAATTGATTTCTAACTTGATTCTTTCTATGTGGTTCTTTCTATTTTGTAGGACTTTAACCTTTTTAAACGAGACTTGTTTTATGGCCTCAAATAGGGTCTACAGTGGTGAATATTGTGTGTCCACTTCTACACAAAGTGCACGTATCCAGTGTATCTCTTCGGGTGGCCTTCTCTACAAACACCCCTTAGGTCACAGTGGCTGACAGGTCACTGTGCTGTGCCCATCTTCTGTCTTTCTTTTCCGTCATTAACTGAGGGAGGAGTGTGGACATCGCTGACAGGCACAGGGAATTTGTCCAGTTCTCTCCGTAGTTTTATCAGTTTCCATTTCATTCTTTTGAGGCTGTTATCAGGTGCACATGTGTCAGGACTGTTACGCATTCCTGATGATTATCCTCTTTGTTACTATGACGCCACCTTTATCCTGATGACCTGTGCTCTGAAACCTACCCGGACATGGACACGGCCACTCCATCCTTTTTATTGTATCTTTTCCCATCTTTTACTTTTTACATATTTGTGCCTTTATATTTAGAACGTTTTTCTTACAGGCAGCATATAGTTGGGTCTGACCATCTTCAGCTCCTACCTAGTGTGTCTAGACCACACACATGCACTGTGATCCAGTCAGACTGAACTCTCCCACCTCGCTACTTGCTTTCTGTCTCAACTGTTCTAGGTACACGATTACAGCCAGAGATGTCAACGCCCCATCTACATAAACCACTGTACGAGTGGGTAGGAAATAACTCAGGTTACGGCACGGTTGTCCGTGCGTCCCTCTTTTTCTGCTTACTTTTCAACTAATAACTTTTGTGATTCCCTTTCACCTTCTTTGCTGGTCTAGCTCTTTGTACTGTTATTTAGTAGTCGCTCCGGGGTTTAGAGCGTGTATCTTTAACTGATCACAGTTTCCTTCAAGTGAATTATATCAATACAGTGTAAGAAATAATACTCTCTTCTCCCAACCCTGGTGCTATTATTGCATATTTTAGGTCTACGTGTTACAAACTCTGTAATATAGTGTCACTATTTCAGCTTTAAAAAGTCAATCATCTTTTAAAACTATGAAATTTCATTGTGGTAAGATTTCACTTCAGATCTACCCTCTTAGCATTCTGCTCTTTTGATTCCAAGAGTTTGATTTTTTAGAAATCTCTTATAAAAGGAATCATGCAGTATGTGTCCTTCTGTGACTGACCTATTTCTCTGAGTATAAATTTCTCCAGGTCCACCCATGCTGTCACATTTTACAGGATTTCCTTCTTTTTAAAAAAGTCAATTACCTTTTAAAGAATTTTTTTAAAAGAAAGAGTTATTTAAATGTGTGTACCTATTTATAGTTTCTGGTCCTTCTCAGTCCTCTGGGTAGACCCGCATACCCACCTGCCGTCACTTCCGTGTGCTGACAGACTCGTGTCCAGTGGTGCAGGTCAGCGGCAAACGGACCCCCCATCTCTCAGCCTGAGCATGTCTGAGCACGTTTTTACTTCCCCTTCATTTCTACAGTGTTTACTGGGCACAGAGTTCTGGGCTGACAGTTTCTCCTGCCAGCACCTTCAGAGCCGTCCCGCTGTCTTCTGGCGCACACCGCTGTCGACATGAGGCCTGCTGCCGGCCTTGTTTCTGCTCCTCGGCATGCGATGAGACTTTCCTTGTTCCTAAGATTTGCTCTTTGTAAGTGGCTGTCAGGAATTTGATTGTCATGTGCCTCAGTGCAGTCTTCTTCAGATTTCTTATTCTGCGGATCTGTTAATAAGTCTCCTGAATATGTAGGGTTTATGGTTTTTATCAAATCAGCAAAGTTTCCACTATTTTTTCTAGTATTCCTTATACTTCCCTCTCTGGGACAACTGCACAGATGGGAGGCTGCTAAAGGTGTCCCACAGCTCACTGATGCTTTTCTTTTTTTAATACACTTTATATTTTAGAGCTGTTTTTTTAATACACTTTATATTTTAGAGCTGTTTTTTAAAATCTTTTTATTGTTTCTTTTTGTCAAGTTTCTATAGTCTTTCTGACTATAGTGTCTAGTTGGCTGTTGATTATTTTTCATCTTAGACATTGACTTTTTTGTCTCTAGAAATTTGTCTTTTATTGTTTGTATCTCCACTGAACACATTTGTGTGTTCCTCTTCCTTATGAGTATATGGAGTATAGTTATAGTAATTGTTTTAATGTCCTTGTCTGCTGATTGTTAATACTAGGGTTTTTTTTTTTTTTTTGAGTTGATTTCAACTGATTGAAATTTCTTATAATGGGTTGTGTTTTTCAGTTTATTTCTGGGTACCATTGTGAATTTTACACCTCAATGGGTATATATTTTTGTATTCCTGCAACTATCCTTGACCTTTGTCGTGGGATGTGGCTGCATTACTCAGCCTGTGGTGGGGTGGCAGGCAGCGTGGGGCCAGGCTCTCCCCAATCCTCAGGCAACACCCTCTGAGGACTCTGCTTGTTACCCTGTGAATTCTCTGGCTGTGGGAACAAACCATGCCCAGCACCGTGGGGACTCAGGATTCCTCTCGGCTCGCAGGGTTTCTTTTCCGGGCTCGGGTCTTTTCCTCACCGGCATGCATTCATGAGTCCCGGGATGAAAACTCAAGGGGGCCTGTGCAGACCCCGAGAGTTCTCTCTTTCCTGTGCTCTCCTCCAGCTGTCGCACCTTGTCCTTGCACTGCCAGGGGTGTCTGCTCAATTCGGTAGACCATGGGCCTCCCCTTTCTGCTTCCTGGCCTGGGAACTCTGAAAATGGTAAGCTGGGGCAAGCACAGAGGCCACCTTGTGTGCTTCCACTCTCAGCAATCACTGCCCTATGGTATCTGATGTATGAATGTCTGAAACTGTTGTGCCATGTGTTTTGTCTGATTTTAAATTATTTAAGGTAGGAAGGTAAATTCAGTCTCTGTAATTCCATCTCGGTTGATGTGTGGAATGTCCTCGAGTTTATGTGCAACCTAGCTAATTCGTAAGAAGGTAATGTTCTGCATTTAAAAATATGAAGATTCAGCTAATCAGGAATGTGGTCCACACAAACAGTAACACTTCCCCACCTCACATCTCCCATTCAGGATCACAAACCCTCCTTGAGATCAGGCCATGGAGCGGAACAGGAAGTGAGGTGATGGAGAGTTTGCAGAGGACACTGTCTGTTCCAATGAGGACCTCTTTCTACTTTTAGATCAGGTAAGAAATAAAGATGATTTTAACAGAAACTTTTTTTCCCTTCCTTCATAGAATTTTTTTGCGAATATGTAGGCATTTCAAAGCTCCCATTACTGCATTTTTTGAGAGGAGCTATAAAATGGTAAAAGAGTTTCTAAATATTAGACGTAATTAGAAATTTGTATTTATTATAAATTTAAACATGTTCAAAAAAGCAAATTCCAATAGCACAGAACTGCAGATTAAAACCTCCCACAGACATGGAGAATTCTACTCATTACTGGAAACACAATGATAAATAAAACCACTTGTTTTACTCATAATAATACATGGAACAGCACATAACAGGCATTATGTTACTATTTATAGAGCAACTGAATTGCAGCAGTAAAAAATACCTACCTTTGTAATGGTCATAAAGATTACAAATGTTAACAACTTGGTGGATGTATATTGGTCCAGACATTTTCTATGCAGTATGTAATCACATAAATGTGCCTGAATGTACACAAAAAGCATGTAATTTTAAACTAAAATGAGAAGTTCAGGGGCGCCTGGGTGGCACGGCGGTTAAGCGCCTGCCTTCGGCTCAGGGCGTGATCCCGGCGTTATGGGATCGAGCCCCACATCAGACTCCTCCGCTAGGAGCCTGCTTCTTCCTCTCCCACTGCCCTGCTTGTGTTCCCTCTCTCACTGGCTGTCTCTATCTCTGTCGAATAAATAAATAAAATCTTTAAAAAAATAAAATAAAATAAAATAAAATGAGAAGTTCATACAAACAGATCCGTATCTTGGTCTTCCCCACTTACTCTATGGTGGCCATCTTAGTTCTATGTATCGTTGTACATAAACTTTACACTAAATCCGTAGTATGAATATCTTAGTTTCACTTGAGCTGTGATCTTGGGTTACTTGTGAACTACACTGCCCTAACACTCCAGCCAATTGAGAGCTAATATATTATCTATTTAAATATTTCAAAGTCATCAAAGCAATACCTTGATGGTGGACTGTCCATTGCTTCTGGTGTCTTGTGCACGGTTCCAATTCCCTGTCACTTGGGGAGACTGTAAAATGATTTCTTCTGGAAACAACACTTTTAAAACAAAGTAAAATGGTAAATATTACTGAAACACTTAAAAAAGATGAATAGAGGCAACCTAAGTCATTCACATCTCTGCCTTCCTTTCCCTTCTGACTTCTGTATGTGGTCCTGCGGCTACCGCAGAACACCAGTACTGTGCATAGGTCATAATGAAGCCGTCCGCCTCTCTGGAGCTACAAAAGTGAATTCGACTAAAAGGGAAAAGCACAGTGCAATGACTTCATTTTCAATACTTTAAGCATGCTATTTTTATACAGTTGAAATAGTAAGAAAATACCGAAACATGCCAATGGGGAAAAAACTTTGGACTGGATAGTTTTACTTGTAACATATGACTGAAGAGACTGTGTTTTACACCAAATTTTACACGAAGCTTATAAAAATACTCTGGGAAGAAGTAACACTACTTTTCCACAAAAAGAATACCTTTAACACCTAAGTGGATGACATGTTCAAGTGCAAAGTGACACCGTCTGCTTGTGGTCCTGCCAGAGAGAAAACAATGTGAAGTAATTCACCGCCAGTTTAGAAATATTAAGTCTAGCACTGGTCACGGAAACCTGATGATTACATAACCTGAGCCAACCTGCTAATGTGACCTTCACAAAATACTTATATAGGAGCCATATTAGAGTCAGAGCTCTCGATGCTCTCACAGGCCCCGCCGGGGAGTCTGGAACACCCAGGGCTCACTTCACAGGGTGTGTCTATACACAACATTAGGAGTTTTACAGAAAAACTTTAAACAGAAACATCCCATGTAATAGGACAGCAGGGACTCTTTCCTTTCTGGGAATATTTCTCTTTTAAATATATAAAGAGCACAACTAGGAAAAAAAAGAAATACAGCCTCTGAAGTATTAGGGAATATTAACACTACTACATCAACAGCAAAGTAATTTTGATTGTAAAGATTCAAACTTTTGAAATTCATAACTGTTAAAAGATAAACTGAGGCCTATTAATAATTTTAAGAGTTTGGGCAAAAACTGATTCCACCAGGCAGCACTCAGCCAGCAGGTGTACAAAATAAAGGACTTCGACAGCCAGAAGGGAGCGGGTGCAAGGAAATTATCCCGGGCAAAATAGGCTTGGTTATCGCAAGCCCCCTTCCTTCAGGGGCAGGCAGGCATCTGCCAGGCTGCACACCTCACAGTCCTGACCAGACAGTTCCTGGGTGACTGGCTTAAGATTCTGTTTCAGGGGAGACAAAACTGTAAGTCCCTCCAGGTTTGGTGACATGGGGATTCACATAAGCACCTGTTGCGGGCCTGCTGTTTTGTTTCTTTTTTTTTTTTTTAAAGATTTTATTTATTCATTCGACAGAGATAGAGACAGCCAGCGAGAGAGGGAACACAAGCAGGGGGAGTGGGAGAGGAAGAAGCAGGCTCCCAGCGGAGGAGCCCGAACGTGGGGCTCGATCCCACAACGCCAGGATCACGCCCTGAGCCGAAGGCAGACGCTTAACCGCTGTGCCACCCAGGCGCCCCGTGCTGTTTTGTTTCTTAACACAATGAAAAGAATTAAAAATGTAAAGTAAAACCTCATCTTCAATGCAACAAGATGACCGAAGCCCCAAAGTGCGAGTGAGGATGGATGTCTGTTTGATAAAGAGCATCTGGCCTCAAACAAGCACAGGTGCGAGCTCAGCTTCCACACTGACTCAGAATTTGGGCCACATGCACATTTCTGGAAAACTCAGACTTGGGAGCCCGAAGACCAAATGACTGTTTCTCACCTGAACTTTGAGGTGCAGAGCAGATGCCGAGAGGTCATCAGGACCCATTTGCATGGCACGGAGTTGCGGGGGAGGGGAGGGCATGTGAAGCTAGAAAAACTGAGTGCACAAGCCCAACCCTCAGAGACCTTCCCCTTAAGGGTCCCAGGCACGAAGGCTTCTGGTGGCCCCACTCCGTTCCTCCAACATAATCTTTGGCAAATAGTTGCCTGGGATACAACAAATTCCATCCAAGATGAATAACAACCAGAACAGCTCTTAGAGCAGGAAGAAACTGAGGAAGGACTAAACACCTGTCCCCTTCCAGTAGGAGGCTTTCCAACCTCTGTGCCTGGATGACACAGGCCATCTCACCTCTTCCGGGGGGAAGGAAAAAAGGTTTCAAAATCTTTTAAAATGCACAGGGGCGCCTGGGTGGCTCAGCTGGTTAAGCATCAACCCTTGATTTTGGCTTATGTCATGATCTCAAGGTCATGAGATCCAGCCCTGCGTCAGGCTCTGCACTGGGTGAGGAGTCTGCTTGAGATTCTCTCTCCTTCTCCCTCTGCCCTCCCCCCTGCTCTCTCTCTCTAATAGAAATAAATCTTAAAAAGAAATATTTTAAAAGGCAAAACAAAGACTGGGACATAGGCCAAGCTAACAAGATAACTGTGTCATCCTGCAGATCACTGCCTACTTACCAGTAGCATGAAAAACAGGAATAGAATAGTACTCAACAAATCCCAGAAGCCCATTAAAGAAGGAATTCACCAAGATAAAAATAACATTATGTTTTTCATTCTAGACATACAAGAAAAGTTTGATCTGAAGTTATCCAGTGGAAACACTCCATCTTACAAACAGGCTGAAGATGATAATGATCTCAAGAAATGCCAAAAAGGCAATGAGTCTAATAGTTTAAAACAGAAGTTAATGAATAATTTCCTGATTTGATTAATCTAAAGAGCAGCAAGACACTGAACGGTAAAATCCCAGTGGTATTTGCACTAACATATGGAACATGGAAAACCATGAGGGAAGAAAAATAAAACAGACGGAGTGGGAGCAAATACCAGACAAGAATTCCAAAGGAGGACAAAGACTTAAAGGAAAAGAATGAAGAAAACATTCCTAAGTAGAAACTACTGTTGAAGAAGAGATTCCAAGCTGCAAAGATGACAATTCTCCCCACTTTCACATCTCTGTAGAGAGAAGAAAGAATATTTTTTTATTTATTTAAGATTTCATTTATTTATTTGACAGAAAGATAACCAGCGAGAGAGGGAACACAAGCAGGGGGAGTGGGAGAGGAAGCAGCAGGCTCCCAGCGGAGCAGGGAACCTGATGCAGGACTCGATTCCAGGACCCTGGGATCACGCCCTGGGCCGAAGGCAGACGCTTAACAACTGAGCCACCCAGGCGCCCCAAGAAAGAATATTTATTGCTTCACTATTTCTAACAGTGAACACCCAAGAACCAGACAGCACGCACCCAGCACCAAACACTAAAATCACAAAGGAAGAAAGGTCTCAGATCAGTGACCTCGACTTCCACCATAGGAACTAGATAAGGAGGAGCAAATGGAACCCAAAGTGAGCAGAAGAGAGGAAATCACGGAGACCAGAGCAGAAACAAACGAAATAAAAACCAGACACTAGAAAATATGAATGAAGTGAAAAGTTGATTCCCTCGTGAGGCTGAGCTGATAAACCTGTAGCCAGACTGATAAGGAGAAGAGAAAGTACGTATTCCTGCTGTCGGAAGTGAGAGGGTGACATCGGTTCAGATCCAACAAGCACTACTACTAAGGAAATAATATGATGATTCTATGCAAACAGATGATAACTTGGATGAAACACACAAATTCCTTAAAAGATGCACACTACTGAAGCTCACTGCACACAAAACAGATGATCTTAATGCTGACTGATTTATTAAAGAAGTCAAATTTGCAGTAAATTACCCCCCAAAAATGGAGGAGGAGGTGATGCTTTTTAACTTATTGTCAGGCCAGCATCGCCCTGACAACAAAATCAGACAAAAGATAATTTCAAGAAACTATAGACCAATACAACTCATGAACACAGATGCAAAAATTAATAAAATTGTAGCAAATCAGATCTAACAATATATAAAAGGAAATTACGTTATGGACAAGTGGGGCTTTGCATCCGAGGATACCGAGTTGATCTTGATGTGGGGAACAAAGGCAGAAGGAAATGTAGATAAAAGTAAATGTCCTTAGAACCCGCAGCCCGTTGACAAATACTCAAATACTCGAGGCAGGCAGAATACAACATGCCTCCAGGAAGCTCCCTGCTGTCTTCACATTAATGCTTCGTTGGAGGGAAAAACAAACGGAGCCTGACAACAGCCTGGCCTCCAGGATCCTGTGAGTTTTCTTTAGCAGATGAAAGTCCTTTTGGAAACTTCCTGTGTCTTCACCTTCCCCAACTCCACAGTGTATAATCAATTGCTCCTCATAATCCCAGGCAGCAGCCCTTTCTCCCAGGGGTCTTGTCCCTGTGCTTTAATAAAACCCCCTTTTTGCACCAAAGACGTCTCAAGATTTCTTTCTTGGTGCCGTTGGCTTTGAACCCCACCACTTCAAACCACATCAATCTTACATTAGAAAGCCAATCAGTGTAACTGACTATCTTAATAGACTAAACAAGGAAAACCACAGGATCACCTCGATACAGAAAAAGCATCTGACAAATCCCACACCCAGTCTTGACAGAACACTCGAAGCACACCTGGAGTCCATGTCCTCAACCTGGAGGGGCTGGACACACACCACCTCCGTACAGCTCACACTGTGCTTAATGGTTCAAGACTGAATGAATGCTAACCCTCAGGTTGGGAACAAGCTCACGTCTGTGAAATGCTATTTTGGCCAGCACAGTCAGGCAAGGAAAAACAAACAAAATGCATCCAGATAAGAAAGGAAGCAGTGCTGCTCTTTATTTGAACATAAAGGTTGTACATGTAGAAAATCCTGTGTAACCTGTAAAAAGCTACTGGAACTGTGAAGTGCGTTTAACGAGCTCTCAGGGTACTAGATTAACATATACAAATAAATGGCTTTCACAAATGTTAGTTAGAAGCAATTGGAAGGGCGCCTGGGTGGCGCAGTTGTTAAGCGTCTGCCTTCTGCTCAGGGCGTGTTCCCAGAGTCCTGGGATCGAGCCCCACATCAAGCCCCACATCGAGCCCCACATCGGGCTCCCTGCTCTGCTGGGAGCCTGCTTCTTCCTCTCCCACTCCCCCTGCTTGTGTTCCCTCTCTCGCTGGCTTGTCTCTCTCTCTGTCAAATACATAAATAAATAAAATCTTAAAAAAAAAAGAAGCAACTGGAAATTTAAGTTAAGATTACGTTTACAACAGCATTAGATTTTTTTAAGAGTCAGACCAATCTGACAGAAGACACGCAAAACATATAGAGTGAACTATACAGGCACTGCTAAAAGAAATGACAGACAGACCTAACTAGATGGAGAGAGGTACCATTTTCAAGCGTTGGGAGACTCAATATTAAGGTGTCAATTCTTCCTTAAATGAACCTAAAAATTTAATGTAATCCCAATCAAAACCTCAATGGGTTTTTCGTAAAAACGGACAAGCTGAATTTTAAAATCCATACAGGAATACCAAAGACCCAGAAGAGCCACACCAACTCTGCAAACAGTGGACAAAGAGGAGGTCTTAATGTCACCTGATTTCAAGACTCATCATCAACAAAGAATATGTATGGATGGGAAATAAGCACAGGAATACCACTCATTAAGGAAATACAGACGAAAACCACAGTGAGACACCACCTCACATCTGTTACAACGATTAAAATTAAAAGGATTGTGAGCCTGCAGGGCAACGGGACCCTCATCCAAACTGCTGGAAATGCAAAGGGTACGGCTGCTTTGGGAAAGAGCTTGGAACTTTCTTGAAGTTATATGCACCCTCACCATAGGACCGAGCCATCACACTGCTCTGCATTTACCCAAGAGAAATGAACACGTGTCCCTACGAAAACTTGTACATGGACCGTTCACAGCAGTTCTCTTTGTAATACCCAAAATATGGAAAAAAACCAATGTCTATCCACAGGGGACTGGGTAGATGAACTGTGGTAGATTCTTGCAACAAAATACTATTCAGCCATAAAAAGGAAGAACATGGGAATCACTGTTACACAACTGAAATTAACGTAACACTGTGTGTCAAATATAATTCAATAAAAAAGGCAATGAAATCATGCACAGTGAGGTTGAATCTCAAAATAATTATGCTAAGTCAAAGAGAGATGCCAGGCAAAAAACACAAGTCTTGTATATTTCCATTTATGCAAGATTTTACAAAATGTCAACTAACCTATAGCAACAGAGAGCACTGCTCTGGGCCTGAGGGGTGGGGAAGGAAGGAAGCATCTGTGGTGGCAGAAACTCTCCTCTTGACTGTGGAGCTGGTTTCACAGGATAGATGTACACCCAAGTTCTCAAACTGTATACTTTAATAAGACACAGTTTGCCTACATTCTATCTCAGTAGACCTGTTTTTTGTTTTTTTTTTTTTTAAAGGGAAAATACCTACAGGAAGTAAGCAGGTAACACGAGAAAGTGCAGCTCTCTGTCCTCAGCTCCATCAGCCTGCTGCACTGCGGGCCTGTCCCTTCTTCCAATGGTTCAAAACAAGTGGGGAATACAGATTATTTTTTAAAATGGGAAATCTCCTGGTTTTGCATAACTTAATGCAAACAACCTAAAAACTTATGCAGGGCAAGCAAAGCCTCTCAGCGTCAAATGTGGCAGCCCGCCGCTCCCACACCCTGGCCTCTCATCTCTCCCACACTCCTCCTGGCCGCCTACATGCTTGCTCCAGACCTGGGCCCAGCATCTGAGGTCACTGAACCCAACATCCTCCCTCCACCTCGTCACCCTGCCTTTCCAACAGCCCCTCACTGCTGGTCCCCTTTTTGTCCTGGGCACTGTCTCTCTGGCTCGACCCCGTAGCCTGTCATGCCCATCGTCGGTCCACTCCTGCACCACCCTCATCCCACGCTTCCTCTCTGCTCGCCCCATCCCCCAAACTCCTCCTCCTCTTTGACTTGGGCTTGCCGCATCAGAAATGTTCAAATACAAATCAGCTCTCACCTCTTTCGTCCGACCACCTTGAGGGAGGATGCTACCCTCCGCTAAGGACTCCTGCCCCACCTGGCCAGACCCACCTCCTCCCACATGCACTTCCTTGCCCCAGTCACCCCTGCCATCACAGGGGCTCCACTGAGCTAGTTTCTCTCATTTCGAATAGCAAAAACGGCCCCCTCCTGGACCTCACCTCGCTCTTCATCCTGCCTGCCCAGCTTCCATGGCCAAACAACAGCTTCTCCCCACTGACCCACAACCCATTCACACTCAACACACTTTGATCTGGTGGCAGCCCCAACACCCAAGCATTTCTTAAACAAAACTAAACATTCCTGATCAATCTTAAAATTAGCACCTAATGATTCCTAAAAGACGCTCTACAGAAGGCGAAACAACAAGCAAAAGACCTAGAGAAGTTACAGAAGTTATGTGTAGCATGCCTCTCGAAGAACAGTCTGGCACAAAGAATCAGAAAAGACTCCTACAAATAACAAAACTCAAATCATTCAGCAAAAGACATGAGCCAGCATTTCACATGTGAAAAAATTTTATGGCCATCAAACATGGATACTGTTACCCTTATAATGCAGTCAGAGAAATCCATGTCCAGACCATACGGAGGTAGGTCACGTATCTACCAAGTCGGCATGAATTTAGAAGTTCAACAAAACAAGGCTCTGGGGTGGTGTGGATCAACAGATTGTTACAGACATTGGTACTGGGGTCTCTGATGCCACTGTGGGCAAAGCCACAGTTGTACTCTTGCATGTGCAGCCAAGAGAACGTGAGCATTTGTGCACAAGGAGGGAGCAGGTGCTCACAGCAGTGTCTTCAGGGTAGAGACAGGCTGAATGGCCACCTGCAGAACAGGGAGTGTAGCGGACTCACCCTGGGGCCCACTGGGCAGTGGGGAAGACACTGAACAGTGATGTGCAGCATGGAGAATCTTAGGAACAGGTCAGTGAAAACCTCCTGGAAACCAGAGACTGACAGCTCAAAACAAAACCAAAAAATACATTTCTGTGTGTGTATGTGTACAAAGACACACAACTGTTTTTTTGTGTTTTTTTTTTTTAAAGCGAGGGACAAATACAAAATCCCAGTTAATGGCAGGGGGCATAGTGCATGAAAGGGAGGGAATGGCAGGTTAGCAGGGCCACCTCCCCATGCTCAAAATGTGATAAATGACAAGATCTCCGTGTACTTAAGGTCCATTAAAGAATCAACAGACAGCAAATGTTTGCAACTTTGTTGTCTTTTTTTTTTTAAATGCCAGGGACAAATTTGTCAGCCTGGTTTTTCTCCTTTTTTTTTTTTTTTTTAAAGATTTTATTTTTTTTTNTTGACAGAGATAGAGACAGCCAGCGAGAGAGGGAACACAAGCAGGGGGAGTGGGAGAGGAAGAAGCAGGCTCCCAGCAGAGGAGCCTGATGTGGGGCTCGATCCCACAATGCCGGGATCACGCCCTCAGCCGAAGGCAGACGCTTAACGACTGTGCCACCCAGGTGCCCCGCAACTTTGTTGTCTTAAAACCTGTCTGAGTGACCCATGAACACGGACACTGCCACGCTGCATCTCCTACACTAGCACTGGGATGTACAGGGACGTGGGGGAGGCCTGCTACCCACCAGGAATGAAGACACATTTGTAGGGGAGACACTGAGAGCATTACCTGTTATATGTGAATTCCACATCCATAGGTTCAAAGTTATATGCTTGCTCAAATTCCGGGTTAAGTTTAAGAGTTACATCTTCTTCATGAATCTAAAAAGGAAACAAAACAATTTAATTCCCACACTTCACAGTTGATTTGCTAGGACAATCTTCATCTTTATCTAGGAATATGTCATGAAACACTTAACAGATTGGAGCTAAAATTTGGTTTCCTTGTGAAACTGGTCAGGAGGATTAAATCATGGTGTTGTCACATTGTCCACACAGGAGGACCTGGCCCCTGGAGGCCCCTGTGCCAGCTCACTTACTGAGCTCCTCCCTGGCCATACTCCAGAGATCTGGGCTCTCTGGAAACAAAGTGACAGCACAGGCCATGGCCTTGGAAGGAAGGAGACAAGCCCACAATGACGCAGCGAGGAGTGCCTGCCACGACAGCGCCTCCACAAAGAGGTCATTGCGAGGACTCCCCTTCCAGCAGAACAGGCGACTAGACGTCCTGGGACCCTCCAGCCACAGCTAGGGCCTGCATAAACGCGTTCCTGGACAGGCGGGACAGAGAGGAAATTTCTAAGGAAGCGCGGGAGAAAAACAGAAGGAAAGAAAGCCCCATGTTAGGGGCGCCTGGGTGGCTCAGTCGTTAGGCGTCTGCCTTTGGCTCAGGGCGTGATCCTAGGGTCCTGGGATCCAGCCCCGCATCAGGCTCCCTGCTCTGCTGGGAGCCTGCTTCTTACTCTCCCACTCCCCCTGCTTGGGTTCCCTCTCTCGCTGTCAAATACATAAATAAAATCTTTAAAAAAAAAAAGCAAGCAAGCAAGCAAGCTCCACGTTGAGAAGGAGCGCAAAGGGAGTAAGTGGTGCTAGGTGGTGTGGGGTTCCCAAGGGCCAGGAGACCTGAGCCAGCTGGTGGGAACAGAGACACTGGGGTTGCCCTGTTGGTGGGGCCCCTGCTTGCAGCAGAAGCTGCCACAGTGCCCTTAAAGGAAGAGCAAGCCCAGCACAGGTCCCCAGGTTTCCCAGGGACCAAGACTAGCGAAAATGAACCTGTAGTTAAAGACCACTGATTAAAGCACCCAAGGAAGCAAATCACCAAGAATGAGGGTCAGCACAGCCATCCACAGAGCTGGGGCCCAAGGACATCACATACTGCCACTGTCATTTCCACAAACTTGAAAAACTATGTATGAAATATTTTAAAACCCCAGAAAGAAAAAGATAAGCAGGCCAATATAAAAAACAACAGGGCAGCTTTCATGAATCAAGCAGAGCATGTGGAGACAAAAACCATGCTGAGATAAACTGAGTGGGAAGAGAGGAAGCAACGAAGTCTGTTTCCAGGCACGTGCTCCTGGTGACAAGAAGGCCCCTCCACGGAGGTGGCCATGGTGGCAGGGGTCCGTGCTGGGCCCAGCCCTGGGAGCCTTCTTCCCCACGGCCCCCAGATGCGCATGAGTGCACAATCTGCCAGCAGCAGTGGCCCCACTGGCACACTCACCCCCCCACTGGATGTCAGGTTGACAACACTGGGCCGCTGGCCCGCCTGTCATGGAGACACCATTTGACATCAATGGAATAACTGCTCATCCTGGATGTGTGTCTTCTGCCCATCACACCATCTGCGGGGCTCTCCTGAGGGCCTTCTGTACCATCATGTTATGTGTGTTTGGCCACTGCACTGGCCAAAAATTAAACTATAGAGAATCAAGAAAGGCAAAGGGCTGAGACCTGTAGAATTTACTAAGTCGACCATGAATTCCATCACTTGGAAGCAGCTGACTTTATGGAATATCCCACCAAAGGATCAGTGGGGTGCTTGTAGCTTCTGTCTGGATTTGTCAGCCTATGGTGCTCGTAGTATATCTACTAAAATAGGATTTGTCTGCATATGATGCTGACCACCCCCCAGCCAGGGTTCAGGAACCAACGAGACCTCACACCTGTCATCTCTGGCACTACTGCTTCTGAGGTTTTCGTCCCCGGGGCATCTCCCCTGAGGGGCACAACTGGACCTATCCTTTGGAAGCTAAGACAGTCCTCTGGCCATGATGGGCGTCTCAGACCTCTTGGTCAACAGCTGAAGTGCATTAAAGGTGGTGGAGTTGACGGGCCCTCCAGCTCAGGAGAAGTGGCTGCCACATCACTGGGGAGAGGCAGTGGGAACGGCAGGTGGCGCATCAAGGTTCGGTTCCCTCCCCAGTCAACCTAGCACTGGTTTCACGATCAGCCGCACTGGTAAGGGCTGACGCCCTGTATTTTGGTGCAAGGTACAGCAAACATGGCCGTAGAGGCCAGACGTCACCCCCCTTTGAATCCTTACCAGACCCTTGTAGTTCTTATAACCCGCTCCCGCCCCCCAACCCGGGGCAGGGCTTTGACATTTCCTCAGTTGGTTTTCAGCATCAGGCAGGAGTGGGCGTCATCCTCCCTTCACACAGACATGGCAGGGCTCCGCGCAGGGTGGGAGTAGAGCCCAGCCGAAGAATCACAGAAGCATGGGGCGCACCAGGAGGGAGGGAGAGAAGTCAGCAAAACTTCTCCAGAAAAGCATTTAAAACTGTAAACTTTTAAATGTATTTTTCCTTCTGTGGCTCTCTCTTCTGGAATATGTTCAGAATGCCCAAATTTGACTAAATGCTAACATCACGACTTACACGTGATAAAAGGTAAATATGGCTTACGTGACTGAAAATTAAAGCGCTTTTTTAGCTATTAAGTTCTCTTTATACACCAAATTTATTTAAATATTCACTTTATCTTGGATTTTCTGAAATTCTATCAAAGGCTGAAGGAGTGCCCCCGCCCTCACCTCAATCACGTAGCTGATGTACTCGATGACGTGTCCATTGTACTCTTGAGTTTTTAAAATCAGCTTATCACCTAGTTAAAAAACACAGAACCACATGTAAAACTATAAAATCCCCAAATTTTGCTATTGTACCCTAAAATCAAACACTTTGAGAAAGTGAAATAAACAAACATCACTGGGATGAGCTGCTTGGAACCAGCACCAGTGTGACTGGAGCGAGGTGCTGGGTGCACTGGAAGTGTTGACCAAGAGTCACAGAAAATTCTGACCCAAAGCAAAGGAAATGAGACGATGTGATTGCAGGGTGCCAATGAAAACCCTCTTCCCCTGATGGGGGTTCAGTGTCTGCTGGTCTCTCTAGTAAAATGTGGCACATAACAAACCCACCTGCGTACAGAGAAGGCCTACTTTCAGCCAATCCCGGGACCTCCAGAACCAGCAGGTCACCGTTTCTCTTCAAGGTGACCCCACTCATGTTATACTCTTTCAGTTCTATTTCCGCATGAATCTCCTCAAGCCAGAGCAAAGTCGAAAACTTTTCCTTGTAGTTCGACATGTTCAAAAGCTGAAAAAAACCCAGCAAGTGAGTGAGAGCGGGGTCACACACCCAATACCCCGTGGTCCAGGACAGCGGCAGCTCTGGTGATGCTCGGTCCAAGCTGCTGGAACTCAGCCAACAGGGAGATACCGGCTTTCCAACATGGACCCTGCAGTTGGGGAGACTACCTCAGGAAGCCCTGCAACTGCCCCGTCTGCCACCTAGACATTTTCCAGGCCCCGGGGCAGAACGTCCAGGGTAGCAGTATGGTCTCTGCATTGTGGAGATGTGGCTGGGGGGGCAGAGTGCCAGGAAGAGACAGCAGCAGAGAGAGAGGTCTGGAGAGCTGCAAGGGGTGCCCTCCGAGCTGTCCTCTGAGCACTGGTCAGCGCATGAGTGTAAGAAACCGTGTCAGGCTGGGACGCCCCCCGATGGTGTAAGAGCAGGTTCCTCAGCCCTGGCCTGTACTAATACCTGGGCTGTACTAGTCTCGGGCGGGGGGCGGGGTGCTGTCCTGCGCATTGTAGGGTATTTACCAGCATTCCTGGCCCCTACCCACTTGTTGATACTAGCACCCCCAGCCATGACAACCAACTATGTCTCCTGGGAGGGGAACTGTCACCTGCTGGGAACCACTGGATTAGAGGGAGTGATTCCTAGAGCTCACACAGGGCCGAGAACAGTGTGAGACCCACCAGCCCAAATGGAAAGGCTGGTAATAGACGAGACACTGGACAGAGTATTCGGAAGGGTATTAGCCCTAAATCAAACGCCATTCTGGTCCCACCTAACAAAGCCTTAAAGCCAGGCTTGAAAGTATCCGACTGTTTCAAAGTTACTTAATTGCATCCCAGAACAAACCTTAGAATATTTTCAGCAACAGAAAAATACCCCATCAGCCAACAAGGTAAAATCCAGAATGTCTGGCATCCAAACAAAGACTACCAGACTTAGGAAGAAACAGAAACTACAACACCTAATGGGGAGGAAGACCCCTCAAGGGAACGAGAACCTGCAGACGAGCACACTGAAACAGCCGTTACTCAAAGAGCAGGAAGACTGGGCATGTGAAGCAGAGACACAGAAGACATGAGAAGACTGCGCTGAACTAGCAGAGATGGTAACTACCACGTTGACACTGAAATACACCAAATGTGATAACACGCTGCCAAAGAAAACGCTAGTGGCCACAGGAACCTTCCAAAACGCAGTGCAGCGGAAAGCACTGAAGAAAAGCCAGCAGAGTGGCCGTGAACTGTGGGGTGGCTCCAAGTGGCCAATGCAGGAGGAACGGGAGTCTGAGAAAGAGGCTCGGTGGGAAGAGCCTCTGAAGACGGAGTGGCTGGCAATTACCCAAATTTGAGGAAAACTGAGGAAATTGAGGAAAACACATATCCAAGAAGCTCAAAGAACCCCACGCCAAGAAATGAGAAGCAAACTATACTAAAGCAAATTATAAATTAAATTTGTTTAGAAATAGTAATAAGGAGAAAAACTTAAAAGCTGCTAGAGAAAAACACACATTATATGCAGAAGAACAAAAGCTAAAAGGAAAGACGTTTCCCTGAAAACACGGTGAGGAGGAAGACGGCGGGGCAGCAGCTTTAAAGCTCCAGCCTAGAATTCAAGACCCAGCCGACGTATCTTTCAGAAACGGACGTGAGCTACTTCCCCAGACATACAAGAGCTGAAAGAACCGATCACTCGCAGAGGCACCACAGCACAGAGGCTCACGCTGTCCAGCCGCAGGGGGCCCACAGGAGTCTGGGTCCACACGAAGGAGTGAAGGGCACCGAGGGTGCAAACTACGTGGTGTCAAAAAGGCTTAGCTTTTAAAATGCCTTTAAGAGATAACGGATTCCGTAAACGTAAAGCAAAAATGGTAAAATGCAGCATGGAGTTCAAAACACATATAAGCCAAATTTATGACATTGGCAGAAAATCCAAGGAGAAAGAACTGGACGGCGCCACGGTGGATGTCTCGCTCCTTGGGACGTGTTGAGCACCCCCTGGACTGTGCTGCCCAAACACCACTCTCCACATGCGCCTACTTATCTAAACTTACTTAAAATTAAAGAGGACTAAAGATCCCGTTCCCCAGTTGCACCAGCCATCTGTATACACAGATCTCCAAAGAGGGAACGAACCTCTGGTGGCAGAAAGCTGACCCTGTTAGGCCTAGGGAGGGGCCACCCAGGGCACCCAGCAATGCTGGGGGGGGGGTGAGGAGGTGTGTCCATCACCTTGACTGGGGTGATGCTGCATGCAGGGTCGGAGTGCTCCTCAAAGCGTGCACCTTCCACGGACGCAGGCCGCCGTCCATCACTTCCACCTCTGTATAAAGCAGATGAAGGGACGGCACTGTGTGCCGTGTACAGGACCAAGCAAATCATACCGGTGGAGGAACTCTGGAGCCTGCAGCCACATGGCCCTTTTTACCACCATTCCGAGCAATGTTATTATTACGGCCCAGCAGGAACGCGCTACTTTCTTGTGCCAGCACAAGGAAGGTCCCTCCCAGTGCCCAGGCTCACGGGAAGGGGAGTTACAGACAGAGACTCACACGATGCTCCTAGCCGCTGAGTTCTGCCCCAGCAACAGTCACTTGGCCTCCAGGTGCCCCCTTATATCTAAGGCCTGCTTGCTGCCATGGAACTGAGCTCAGGCATGGGACTCACGATGAATGCTGCCACTCCTTCCTAACAAGCTTCCCTGCTTCCAGTCTGCGCCTCACCCCAACACCCCTCTGCACACTGGTCTTCCCACGCTGCCAGGCCAGCGCCCAGCCAACGCAGAGCTGCAACCCACCCCACCCCTGTGTCTCAGCGTGCCACTCCCTGTATCTCCCTCCCTCTTCCAGAATGCCAGCAAGTCCTTGGGGAGGGGCTACCTCCTGCCTGTGCCCATCTAGGAGCCCAGAGCCTAGCAGACAGGAAGGGCCCCACTGCTCCTACTGGCATCTCCTCCTGTTCAAAGACAACCCTCCCCAGGTCCCCAGCTTCCCCCTAAACCTTCTTTCCTCCACATACCGCCCCGTCTCCATCTGCTCTCTCCTGCCTCACTCCCTCAGTCCACAAACAGGCTCCAGGCTGGCTCATCCTCGACAAAACCCTAACCACGTCTCCCTCTTGCTGCTGTCTGTTCTCTTCTCTCCTCATCACCTGGATGCCGCTCACCTGCTCCTCAGCCAATGGACCCCCAAGCCCCGTGGGGAGTGCCCTCCTGCACACAGGGCAGCGCTCTCCCATGGCAGCAGATGTGACACTTCCCTTGCTCCTGGACTTGGTGTCCATGTGCACATAGGCATGTGCTCCCATCAACCCTCGGCTCCTCTCTGTGCTACCCCTCCCCTGCTGGGGCCTCACCCCTTGTCTGGCGTCAGCCACCACCTGTAACAGTGGACAGGCTGGACAAGGCTTCCTCCCATGAGTTTGCCAATAACCCTCAGCACAAAGCACCATTACTGCATGGGGTGGGTGACCTGAGGGCATTCCAGGCAAAGGCAGCTCCAGCCCCTGTGTGAGGCCTGATGTCCTTGCCCTCCTCCCAACCACCGGTCTGTGTAGCTACAGGGCTTTCCCACACACATCCTGTCTTCTCAGTGGCTCAAGAGTTTTATCCCGGATGGAGGGCTGTTCAGCGGCAGGCCGCTGGCCTAGCACAGACGGGCTGGGCAGGTGGCAGAGGGCACCAGCGCAAGCAGTGTCAACAGCAATGGTCCCTATCTCTCATTAACCTGATATTCCCAGCTACCTGCGGTAAAAACAAACCAGTCTGAGGTCTGAACCCAAGCAGGGTTCATCCTGATTTCGTTGGAAAACACTTAAATGCAGTGAAAAATATTTCATATCAGATATGTTTCCTACCTCTGCGAGTAATGGCTGAAAAGTCAGAATATCAATTTTTTGTTCCACACATTTCTTAAGTCTATCTGGTATTGGATACTGTGGAAGAAAACTTGGAAGTTGTCGTCTTGAGTTCCTTAAAAAAAAAAACACAAAAAAACAAAAAAAACGCACTAGTCAAAATTCTTAATCACCCCGTGTCTCATATGAGTCATTCTCACTCAGACATCCTTTCCCTCTGCAGAAAAACTAAAGGTCCTTCAAGAACCAAAAATAAACATGAACTGCTGGCATCAGTTTGGAGTTTGTAAACTTACTTCAGCTGCTTTGGGATCCTTCCCCCCACACCAGCTCTCACGGGGCCCTCTTGTGGACACAGAGGAGAGCAGGGGCGCCATGCCCAAGACTCTCTCAAAACCCATGAGTCTGAAACCACTGTTCCTGAGCTCCCACTCCGCTAACCCTTACTGCTGCTGTGAGCCCAGAATAGTAGAGCCACTCCTGCAGGAATGCACAACACATTTGGTAAAGGCTGCTCTGTCTGGGTCCTGCCTTCCTGCTTTTCAGCTGGAGTTTCTCTGGGGAAATTCGGTTTCACCCTCAAGCTTTTGTCTTTCCCCAGAAAGTGCTGCAGGGAGGGGTCACCGAAGTCGGCCACCATCAGAATGAAGAATTTCACTGCTGCTGTGGGCAGGTCTAACACAGCACAAGAAGTGACTGGAAAGGAAACAGCGGGGGAAGAGACAGTGGGAGAGAAGCGACGTGTCACAGGGAGGTCCAGTGAACCACTGATTACACGCACCTGCACATGGTGAAGAAAGGCACTCCTCCCTCATTCTAACTCCTGCTTCCAGCTCATGCCTGAGTGCAGACACGTAGCCCTGACCCCCTTACTCCATAGTCACCTCACTTGGATATCCCTGTAGCTTAGCTCTGGGTGGGAAGGCGGCTTAGAGGGAAGTTCTGTGGCAGAAAGGTCCCTGAAGCCCCAGAGCCATCATTAGCAGCACTGGGAAGGCCCGACACCTCCCACCTGAGACATGGGTGTGTGGCAAGGGCTCTACCAAAGCACACATGTCAAGTATGTGTGGAAGCAGGGGTGCTGAGTCAGCGACAGTGAAATGTGAATTACTAACATGAACGCGACAAAGGGGACAGGATCATCACTACACACATCTGGGTAAATGGCCTGAACAGTCTTACCACATGGGCTCAAAATGTGTGCTGAGTTAACAAAACATGTCTGTTTCTAGCTTAGAATAGTTGGGAACTCAGCCTAGAAGGTGCTGGCACAAAGAGGTCCTAGAGAGACTGGCTAAGCAAACACGCACACAAAGCTGTTCCGGGCAGGGAGCAAAGACAGGGCAGGAAGCAGGTGCAGGTGCCCTGGGCTCCAGGAGGCCCAAGCCAACAGGGACAGGCACTCCAGGGCACTACCTTGACAACAGGAAACCAGAGCTCCTGTTTTAGAGACACTCCTGCACGGTGACACCGGGAAGCAGCTGATCAGGGGTCGCGGGTCTAGTTCACTCTCCTAGTTAAGTCAGATTTTAACTAGAAAGCTACTTGGTACACCACTATGTGACAACTGGGGGTTCTTAAAAGCTCCTATAATTAAAACCCAATCATTTAGGACTTTCCACTGCCTGCAGGCCATGGTCACTGCTGGCTCCCGTGTTCTAGGCTCCATCTCTAGGGCATGCCCTTCTGTGACCAGTGGCTCTTATGACTTACTGATCACTCCTGATCACCCCGTGTCAGAAAGGACATTTTTAATGCTTGTAACCACGTGAGGGCCACTATCATTTTATAAA
Organism: Ailuropoda melanoleuca; assembly: GCF_002007445.2. NCBI lineage: Eukaryota > Metazoa > Chordata > Mammalia > Carnivora > Ursidae > Ailuropoda > Ailuropoda melanoleuca. Next base: position 91,010,275 of record NC_048232.1, on the reverse strand, counting down.
TGAGACTATGGCTCAGAGAGGCTACCAAATTGGCCCGAGGTTGCACAGCGTCTAGTAGTGCTGGCTTCAAACAATGGTCTAGCTCCAAAGCCAACCACTTAATACTCTAATACATTTTTTTCTTTAGCTTGCAAATTAATAGAAATCCATAACACCTTACCTTAAATTGTTACTGGGCAAAAATATGATTTGAAATTCAGGATTTTCCAATATTAGAAGAGAAATACCTATCACGCCAGTGAATTCTGGGCAGTACCTAAGTTAAACCTGTCAGTTCCTGCAGCTGAGGGCTGAGCTTTCTCATCACAGAATAAAGTCAGGAAATATCTTCACATCCTTACGTGTCAGATTTTCTGCAACCAAACTTAAAAAAATTCTGGGGATGTCTGGGTGGCTCAGTCGGTTAAGTGTCTGACTCTGGCTTGGGTCATGATCCCAGGGTCCTGGGATCGAGTCCCGCATCGGGTTTCCTGCTCAGCAGGGAGTCTCCCTCTCCGTCTGACTGCTGCCCCCCCTGCCTGATTTCCCTCTCCCTCTCTGACAAATAAATAAAATCTTAAAAAAAAAAATTCTGCTTTTCAGATTTCAGTTTAGTAGCTGCAGACAGAGCACGTGGACCAGTTTACCAGCCCACCTTGTCTGGGGGGTTGCTTACCAGCCACATCTTGTGGGCCCCTTGCCAATTGGTGCCTCTGGGTGCCTGTGGGGGATGCAGGACGTCTGGGCTGCCGGGAACACAAGACGTGGCAGGAGCAGCCAGGGCCGCGGCCTACTACTCTGTCCTCACACTACGGGCCCTCCTCAGAGACAGAACTGTGGAAGTCACACGAAAACACACCTCTCCCCCCAAGTATGATGACAGAAAGAGGCTCCTGCCCAGCTGCCCCCAGCTTTATCCCAGGACGCTGGCCTCTCTTCAACAACTACATGGCCCACGCGTCTCTCACACACCGCAAGCACACATTTGGATTCACGTGGTCTTTTCTGCTCACGGTACCTTTTCTGTGTGGTCACAACAACTGTAGTTTTTGTGGATGTTAACGTGGTGGAACTTTTAGACTTTTTCCAAGAAAATGGTTCTTGGATGGCTATTAGTGACTCCTCCCCACTTATGACATTGACTTCGAGAAACCGCCCGATTACAAAGTTGGAGAAGCAGAGCAGAAGGAGCTCCTTGCAGCGGCCGGAATTCCTTGAAAACACAAAAAGCAATTTAGTTTTAGTTATAAATAAGACAAGCGGATCCGACAGAATTACCCTTTGTACACATATGGAAAGATGGCTACAAAACCAGTCACCCTTAGTTTTTAATAATTCTCCTCAGAGGACAGAATGAGCTTTCTAAAATAGGAATGTCTTCCCGCAATAAAATCGGCTACCTCAGCTGTTCTGTGATTCTCAAACGTAAGAACAATAGGAAAGACTCTGTCGGTGTTCTCGAGTTTCAATCAGAATTGGGTAACGTCACCAAAAATAGACTGCTTTTGCCTTGCTTTCTGCCCAACTTCCTGCTGCTATGCGAAGGCAGGCTCTCCTGGGGCGCCACACCTTGCGCTCACCTACTGCCTTCCACGGATTTCTGTGAGGTCACATTTCAGCGATCACTCAAAGTGCTGGGACCACGCAGCTCTGACTAAAGGGCGGTTCATGGGAATGGCTGCCCTGGCTGTGACGGCTGTGGGCTTGAAGCAAGGTGGCGGTTTAACCAGAGTCGCATTTTTTAAAAAAGATTTTATTTATGTGTGAGAGAGCGAGAGCAGGAGAGAGCACACCGATGGGGGGTGGGAGAGGCAGACTCCCCCGAGCGGGGAGCCTGACTCGGGACTCGATCCCAGGACTCTGGATCATGCCTTCGACTGAAGGCAGACACTTCACCAACTGAGCCACCCAGGTGCCCCAGAGTCACGTTTTCAAAAAGATTTAGAATTAGCAACTGTAGAGGGCTGCTGAGAAAAAAGTAGCCTGCCGCACAGATGCCTGGCAGGGGGTGGGGGGCTCAGGATTACACGCAGTTCGCCCAGGAAGAGAGGCCTCAGCCCCCTGCCCTGGAGCCTGCACCCAGCCAGCTGCCCAGAGGGAGATGAGGGGCAGGAAGGCATCAGCTGAGGGAGCAGGAGAGGAGGGGAGGAGCCACGGCCTAGGGGCCGAGAGCGGACAGACTCCAATAGGCCCAAGGGTCAGAAGCCGGGGTGAGCGGATGGTGGTGGGGGGCAGCGTGTCAGGCTTGGGGAGGCAACGCTCTGGTTGGTAAACTCACTCAAGCCATTTTCTCCACCAGTGCTTTTCTTACTATTTTGTCTCATTAGAATAGTTAGGAATACTTTTATAATCTCCAACCTAGAAGCATCACTCATGAAACCTAAAAATCCAAATATACAAATGTCCCCAAAGTAAACTCACTCCCAGCCCACCAGCCACGTACTTTGCATCACATATAATCACAATCGGGGTTCTTCCACCTGGAGGGATGAGCCCTCCGGGCTCCAGCTCTGTCGCCTGCTTCCCCGGCTTCCTCTCTTCTTTGTCCCCATCTTCTCCTTCATGAGCACCGTCATCTGGGAGATGGAATTTGAATCCAGAATTAGATCAGAAGCTAAGCAGTCTCTTGACGGCGGTGGCAGGCTAGTGGAAATGCATGCACACACACAAAGCGCAGATAGTAGGTGACAAAAACATCGGTGGACAACGGGCACCATTCCCGAGTTTAGAACCTCTCATGGGAACCAGCACATTTAAAGCGCTTCTGGGTATCGGCCAAGCTATTTTTGTCTTCTGCTCAGTCCCAAAACATCAGACAAGAGCCCAGAACCAAAACAGCGCACAAAGCGCTGTACCAGCCGGAGCACGCCGGCCACTCGCCCCAGGCCCGGGCCCGGGGAGCAGTGGCCTCCCTGTCATGCAGACCCCCCTTGCGGCCGGCTGACCTAACACAGTAGAAGGACCGTCTACCTGCAGAGACCGCGTGGCTCACCACCTGGCAGGCTGCGCTTTGCTGGTAGCTATTTAGTGAGTTGATGTTTTCATCCGAAAAATTCTTCTCCTTCGCAGGAACAGGAACAAGAGACCCTACTGGGCACGTGTGGGTTTTATCCAGTGTTTGAAATCTGAATTGTTTGGCTTTATCCCAGCCAGCCAGTTTACAGCTGACCAAGTTCTGAGGAATATCGCCTTTATTCCTGGAAAAAGAAAATGAGCTGTGAACACAGACAAGATTCCTGAAGCTAAAATAATCAGCTACCATAAAACACAAAATTCAATCTTATGAGAGAAAAGTGATTGCAAATGCCTTTATGAATAGAAGTAAAAAGGATATTTTAAGGTGAAAAACTTCTAAAAGATCTCCATAAAGGAGGGGCGCCTGGGTGGCACAGCGGTTAAGCGTCTGCCTTCGGCTCAGGGTGTGATCCCGGCGTTGTGGGATCGAGCCCCACGTCAGGCTCCTCTGCTATGAGCCTGCTTCTTCCTCTCCCACTCCCCCTGCTTGTGTTCCCTCTCTCGCTGGCTGTCTCTCTCTCTGTCGAATAAATAAATAAAATCTTTAAAAAAAAAATCTCCATAAAGGAAAAGATGAACAGGCAAAATAAAGTTGGTTCCACAGAAATTTTTTGTTTTACGGGAATTCTTAAATCACGATTTAACACTCATTAACAAATTTTATTTAGGTGGCAAACTCACTNCCATAAAGGAAAAAGATGAACAGGCAAAATAAAGTTGGTTCCACAGAAATTTTTTGTTTTACGGGAATTCTTAAATCACGATTTAACACTCATTAACAAATTTTATTTAGGTGGCAAACTCACTCTATCCAGATCGCCATAGTTCTCCTTCCTCCTCCTTTCAATGTCCCAAAATCTGTCGTCCTTGTGACTTCAACGTCACCTTCGTTCTTCAGTAGAAGGGCTCCACAGGACTCATCAGCAGCTTCTTCACAGGTAGCGGGGTCCCTGCAGAGCGCCCCCAAAGAACGGCATCATGGTGGCAGGCACCCCGGAGCTCCACCACCCGCCTCCCTGCTACGCTCCTTCCAGATGTGCTGCACCCACCGCAGGGCCAACTGCTACATGAGGGATGAACTGTCAATCCCCCAGGGGTGCATGGCCACAAACTACATACGGAGTTCCTACGATACTTAGAATTTCGGAGAAGGACAGCAAAACATCTTGAAGAAGAAAATTACAAATTCTCTAAGATCTAGAAAAAAGGAAGTGACACAGTGGTGACATCTTGAAGGGCTTCCTGATTCTGGGAACATGCCCGGAAGGGAGTGTTCGATCCTCTTCTCTTCAGGCTGCCAGGAGGGGTTAGGGGAGGCACCTCCCCTCATAGACCCTCTGATTCCCCGCATTCTGCACACGCTGGCGGGAATCAGGCGGCTTCGTCCTTCTCACTGCGCGCCCACAGTGCTCATCTGGAGGGGGAATCTGGCGTCGCTCCCCTCCCCACCCAGCCCGCAGCTCCATTCAGAAAATGGGGCCCTGGCCACAAACTCAGCGACATTCTCAACCACACCAGGGCCCCCTCCTCAGCCAGCTCCTGCCCCCTAAACTCCTCCTGTCCACACACCTCTCCCCGCCACGTCACCCTCGACCCTTCCTATTTCTTCTCATCAACAGTCCACATGTGCTGACAACAGCGGCCAACTCCTCCTCCCTTGTGCCTCCCACAGACTACACAGTCTTGCCTCTGCCCTCGCCCGACCCGGGGGGCCATGGAAGCAGAGACTCAATTCTTGTAGACAGCCAACATCTGCTAATGGAGGACTGAGAAGTATGAGCAAAGAAGGCAGTCAGGAATGACTGGAAGGTTTCTGGCTCAAGCCACCCAGAGAATGGGGATGGGTAAGATGGCAGGAGACGCTGCATCAGGCGGAGAGCAGAAGCTCTGCTTTGCACTCAGTAATTGGTGCTTTTTCCGACATTCAATTAGGCACCAAGCCAGTGGGTCTGAGTGGAGCGCACACATAGGGCTAATGCTCCAGCTCGTGGAGGGAGCCCATGCAGACAGAGCCCCACTGCCCCATGCCACCACAGCAGCCTCCCCTCAGGGGGTCAGGAAGCCTGAGTGGGGGGATAGCACATAAGCTCTCTCAGGGCAGAAACATGGCTCTTCTTTGTCCAAGGCAGTGCTCCTGGGGCTAGAACAGGACTTGGCACACGGAGGGCAGGAAATGGGCTTCTGCTGAAGGGCAGGACATTCATTTCCATTATAAATTCAGGGAACAGGAGCGGATTGCTCACAGGCTGGGAATTCCCTGGGACGCAGCACATTCCCTTCATCCAGCACTCACCCTCTAACCCCCACTCTGACTAGATTACAAGGGGATTCTGAAGTCACAGGATTTGGGGCTGGCTCACAGCCAGTGTCCAGTGATGAAGGTGGGAAAACGTCCCTGCCTGTGAAGATGACTACTGGAGGCAGTCAAGGGAGAAGCTTCATGCAACGTGCCTGGGATCAGAGTGACCCCTCTCCAAGGAGAACTAGCCCCGACCAGACCTCCATCAGCCCAGGGGCCACCTGAGGAGGCTCCCCAGAAACTGACCACCCACAGCCAGGGAGCCCATTGGTCATGCCCCCACGCATTCAGTAGATGGTAGTCCACACCTGTTCTGAGGCACCACTCCTCTTGAAAATGTAACAAATTGAAAAAATTTTAAAAAGTGCTTATAAAAAACCACAACAGACTGGACAATAAGGATCTAGAATTGGAGACAAAAGGTAAGTTATTCCAATGAATACCCTTGGCCCTGAGGCCTGAGATGGCAACTACTTTCTGATGGTCAGTGAGGGGCAGGACTGGGTGCCGTCCTCCTATGCCCATGGCGGTCAGGAACCCAGGTAACTGCACTGTCATTTTCAAGCACTTCTGGCCTTAAATGAAGAGTCAAGGAAGCACATGTTCTCATGGCATAGGTGTTCCTGAAACGGCATGTGGTTCCGGGTGACTGTGATGCCTAATGTGGGAAGGGGCCTCGCAGCTTCTGCCCCAGGGCTTCTGGCTGCTCACTACCAGGAAGATGACAGAACCAGTGGGTCACCCAGGAGCCCGATTCAGACACAGGGAGGAGCCACACGACTCCTGCAGCACTGACAATGGGCAGAGTTCCTGGCATGTCTTATGCTCACACCACTGAGTCTACCAGATAGAGCTAACCCCAGACCTCCTGTGCCTGCCAGGCTTTCGTGCGTGGTGACAAGAGGTAAGGACAGAGTATCTGGCTTCACTGACCCATAGATGGGCCAGAGTCATTCTCCAACAGCAAAGCAGGGTCCTGTCGGGCAGGGCAACTGGGTGCTGAGTAGATGACAGCGTCTGCTGGACAGGACAGGGGCATGGCTCTCCACCCCACACACCTCCACAGCCTTGAGCCAGGCGGTCCATCCTCTTGAGTCTCATTGTCTGTAAATCAGTGGCACTCCCCACTGTGCTGGTCCTGACAAGACCCACATGCACGCCCCAAGGTGCATAAAGAAAGACATCAAGGCAGGTGCTCAATGCATAGCAGGAAACAGGACACAAGCTCCTTCCTGCATAAAACCTGCATTCTAGGAGATCCGATGACACAGAGAATAACTAAGGAAAACGTATAGTAAGCTCACTGGAGGTAAGTGCTAAGGAGAAAATGCAGGCAAAGGAAGGGTGCAGGAGGCAGGGAAGGGTTGCCATTTACACTGAAAGCTCAGGGAGGGCCCTGCAGTGTTTTATAAACATGTATGGACAAGGTGGGAGGTTGCTGGGGCACAGAGTGAAGAACACGGATACCAGAGATTCAGTAATTCTAAGGGGTGCCTTTATGGTTCAGTCCGTTAAACATCTGACTCTTGAGTCTTGGCTCAGGTCCTGATCTCAGGGTTCCTGAGACTGAGCCTTGCATTGAAGTTCCATGCTCTGGGGCGCCTGGGTGGCTCAGTTGTTTAGTGTCTGCCTTTGGCTCAGGTAATGATCCCAAGGTCCTAGGATCGAGCCCCACATGGGGCTCCCTGCTCAGCAGGGAGCCTGCTTCTCCCTCTCCCACTCCTCCTGCTTGGTTCCCTCTTTCACTGCCCCTCTCTCCATCAAATAAATAAATAAAACTTAGAAAAAAAAAAAAAGCTCCATGCGCTGTGTGGAGTCGCTTGGGACTCTCCCTCTGCCCCCACCCCTCCCCAAACAAATGAGTAAATCTTAAAAAAAAAATTAAGAACCTACTACGTCCAACATGTTCTAAAACATACCAACATGTGAAAGAACAACAAAAGCTACAAAAACCTACCAAAATGTGAAAATTGCTGAAGTAAGATTAAGAAGGAATCATTCACTTGAACTTTAATCAACCACAAAGACTCCTGAAAACCTTCCAGAAGATACTTTCCCTTTAACAGCCCAGCTCAGAATTTGGACAGGCTATTGTTTGAGCTTATGAAAGCAACTCTTAAACTACACTTCGATTGGGCCTCTCCCTTCCCAGAGAAGAAGGCTGTTTCCTCATTACCGTCTTTCCACTGGGGTCATGCATAGGGCTCTCCAGACGTAGCACGACTGGCTGCTCTCCACCACCACGGCACTGACCACATCATGTCTTCGGGGCACGTACCCTTCTGCAAGTTTCAGGGAGTCCAAGGTAAAAAAGATGCTGTCATCTAACACCCCGTTTCTCCCGCAGAGGCTAGAAATGCAGACCTGCAAACACAGTAATTGACGACTGTGTAAGCGTGTGCCGAACCAGGGGCCTGCCTCTCCAAACCAGCCCAATGCAGGCGGGCCTCCAGAAGCAGAAACACACACTGGTGAGCTGTTTGGCCACACCTCACCTGGGACCCACTGCAGACAAAGTCCACCCTTTGGGGGGAGCAGTGACCCTGGTCTTGGAGAAGCAAAGCCCTGAAGATGTCAGGAACGTGTAAGGACCTCGGAGCCAGGGCTGAGGTCGTGGAGTAAGAGCATGCCAGGTGGCCGGTGCTCACTTTCCCTGTCTCTGCCCCAGCCCAGCACACACTTCCACCTCCACCCTATGAAATCTCCAGGCTCCAACGCCAGAGCGTGCCAGCCTTTAGAGGCGAGCTCCGATCCTTCACCCACCCCCCTGTTCCCAGCAATTAGAACGTTTTCATGTTCTGGGTAAACTACAGAACATAGAATTTCATCTTAAGAGCATGCCAGGCGATCTCCAATTATCTCCTTAAAGAAACCAGCATTCTCAGCAAGGAAACAGCTTGACTTCCCAATGCACCCAGGAGAAACCTGGGCTGTGAAGACAGGAAGCCAAGGACAAGAGAGGGCCAGCACCTACCCTGTCCATGCGCTTGTACCTCAGCGGCTTCACTGAGATGGCCTCGCTGTTCCACGTGCCCGGCCGGATCCAGTACTCCGCCTCCACCCAATCTCCCTTGCAGGGCTCGAAACCTCCAAGCGGGGAAACCATGGTGCTTACTTGGTAATGTTGGTTATACCAAAGTGTACAATTCATTCTGAAGTTATGATACACCGAAACCACTTGTACTACTAAGAAACCCAGTTTCCAATCTTAGCTCTCTTCTGGGTTTCCCCAGTTGAATGGAGCAGAAAATGTTACGGACCCACCTTTCCACTGCCTTACCCTCTCCTGCCTATGAGGGCAAAGGCAGGGAGCCCAGAGAGGACTGTGGCCAGCATGGTCATACACCTGGTTTGTACAGTTCCAGGATCCCATCTGGTTTCAAATATTCCCCATGTTTTTCATAAGTATTATTATTAACTGCACAAAGTAAGCTCAACAGCAAATCTCTTATGCTCCAGCCTCTAGGGAGTGCGGCTCCAGTGTGGTGGGCAGTTTCTCTAACATGGGCACTCCTCTCTGTCAACTCTCTCCAGAAACAGTGTGAGTGCCCCTCCCTGCCAGGTGCACACAGGGTACTTGGTGACAAAGAGCAGTGTACTCAGACCTGAGAGCCGGGATGTCTATGCCAGCTCAGGCAGGAAGCACTCAGTGCCCCGCCAGACCCTGGACGTGCCAGGCAGCTGTGCTGCTGCCCGCAGGATGCCAGGTGCCACTGGGACACCACCGGCACAGCGGGTGGGAATGCTGGGTAACTGCAGGTTCAGGGACGTGCAGTGGCTTCACTGTCCTGACGTAACATAGGAAGCGGTCTGAATGGGTTTGCTATGGCGCGTGGTATCAAGCTACAACCTGTGGCTCAGTCAGCTAAGTGTCTGACTCTTGATTTAGGCTCAGGTCATGATCTCAGGGCCGTGGGACTGAGCCCTGTGTCAGGCTCCACACTCAGTGGGGAGTCTACTTGGGATTCTCTCTCCCTTTCCCTCTGCCCCTCCCCACCGCACATAAGCACTCTAAAAAAATAAAAATAAGCAAAAAGTGCATAATTTAAAACCGAGTTTGTTTCTCAAGAAAGCTGGTGATAAACCCCTAAGAGCCCAAACATCTCCTGACAGCTCCTGATCAGCGTAAGGGCCACAGTGGTACCAGAAATGGTGTGAAACCAGAAAAGACAAACCTGCTGGAGCATCCACTTCCAGGTAAAGGTGGCATTTTAAGAGGACGGGCCCAGAATCACAATTTAACAGGGTCTAGGACACATTTGTATGTCGACTTATAATCCATGACTTTATTTATCAAATAATTGTTCAACATAATTCTGTTAATTTTTTATTCCAAACCTCTTCAGATACACGTGAAAAATGAAGCAATGTGTTAGTTGTATAAACTCTCTTCACAGAGAAAAACAGTGAAGCCAATTCAAACAATAGTTTGATTTTTTTTCCCCATCAGAATCATGGAATCAGGGGCACCTGGGTCGCTCAGTCGTGATCCCAGGGTTCTGGGATCGAGCCCCGCATCGGGCTCCCTGCTCAGAGGGGAGCCTGCTTCTAACTCTCCCTCTGCTGCTCCCCCTGCTTGTACTCTCTCTCACATGTGCGTGCTCTCTCTCAAATGAAGAAAGAAAATCTTTAAAAAATAAAATAAATTGCAGTTATTGAAAACAGAGCTGGTAAACAGGAAGACTGTGACAGTGCTCTCCAGCAAAGCAACAGAGGAAACGAAGCCCCGGGGCCCCGGGAGCCTGCACAGCGCACGCAGCTTAGAGCTGAGTCGCACGACTGGACCCCACGCTACCCCAGCTTGCGCCAAGTCTTCCAACAGAGCCCTTGACGTTTATTTGGGTAAGCGGATATTCTGCAATGGAATGACTGAAATGGACAAGACATGTAAATTTACAGCCTCCACATTTGACGTAACTTCAAAAAAATCACAGAGACAACGTATTTGACAAGCTTTAGTTCACGACAGCATTTGATCGCCTTTGCGCTCAGAGAGACAAAAACATAGTACCTGTAAAAACATTTGGGCTGACATAGTTACATGTCTCAATAGAAAAATACAGGACTTAAGAATTCAGTAGAATTTGCTCTGAGCTTAGTAGTATTTCCTCAATTAGAAATGTTATAGCCTACAGGGAGAGCCAATCAAAGGTTTCAGTTTCAAATTCCTCAACCATAAAATGCAGCTTTGAAGAAGATTCCAGGCCACTGTATAAAAAAATGAAATTAAGATACTAAAAAAACTATGTTTTTAATTTTATTAATTTTTTATTTTTTTAATACTAAGATTTTATTGATTTACTGGTTTGAGAGAGAGTGAGAGAAAAAAAAAAGAATGTGTGTGCATGGCGAGGGGTGGGGGCAGAGAGAAAGGGTGAGAGAAAATGTCAACCAGACTCCCTGCTGAGCATAGAGCCCAGCTAAGAAGAGCCGGATCTCACAACCCTGGGATCATGACCTGAGCTGAAATCAAGAGTTGGACGCTTAATCAACTGAGCCACCCATGCGCCCCAATGTATGTTTTTAGAATACTAGTGACATGGGGTTAGAAATGCTAAAAATTAAAATATATGTCAAGAATATAATGGCTGAATAATGTTAAGTTGTTTTAACAGGCCCAAGTATTCTTTTTCTTAAAAAAAAAAAAATCGTTTTACAAACAGTTTCTGAATAACACTACTTTAAAGGTCCACCCATATAGTAAAATCAATCTGTTCATCGAAATACAAGCATTTAAAAAATGATTTAATTCATTTTCACACCCCTTCCCACTACCCAGTGTGCACCAGTCTGGACACTAACGTACATGGTCACCCTGGCTACAGCTCTGGCCGTGGGAGAGGAGACAGTCAGTGTCAGAACACGAGGTGGGGGTGTGATCCTAACCTCTCTCCCCTCTCGTCTGCCAATTGGTGGGTGCTCTCCTTAGACCAATCCCAACCAGAAGCTAGAGGACAAGGCTAGGGGTCCATACTGGGCAGGCCTGGGGGCAGAGTGGGGCGGATGCAGAAAGGCATCAGAGACTGTCTGGTTCCAAAGGGTGAAGAACTCCAGCCACAGGAGAGGGTGTCGGAGAGCTGGGCTTTGACCCTGGAGGGAGGGGGCCAGCTGCGGGGTAGAGGTTTTCAGAAAGAAAATCTGAGGACCTCAGGGATGCAGGCAGATGAAGAGCAGTGCCTAAAGCGGCCTGCTGGTCACTAAAGTGCACCCCGACCCACGGCACAGCACCCTGTCCTGCGTGTGGCACTGGTTCTGGGGCCTGGTGGAAGTCTCAGGAAGGATCCATGCCACTTGCTCGTTATCTTACAAGTGGGTCCATAAACCAGTTTAATTTGACAAGAAAGAAAGAACCTGACTTGACCCAGGCTGGGAGCTCGGGCCACACTGGTCATGTGGCTATGCAGATGCTATAGGGCTATCCACTGCCTACTTTGGAAAGAAAGAAGAAAGAAACAGGTCCGTCACACACTTGGACTCTAGGCCCAGCTCTTAGGCCAGTGATTCCTATTCAGGGCCATTCTGTCTCCCAAGCCGCATCCACTCTAGATTCTCACAACTGGGGGCTGGGATGGCAGTAACTGGCATCTAGTGGGTAGAGGTCAGGGATGCTGTTAAATACATCCCCCAATTCACAGGGCAGTCACCACAACAGAATGACCAGCCTCAAATGTCACAGGGCAGAGCACCAAGAAAGCCTGCTTTAAGCTGAATGCCCAATTCCACTTTAGCAGCCGTGGCCAAAAGGGTTAAGGACTCACTGGATATTCACGTGTAAAACAGCTTGGGCTCTGCTCCTGATGTTAAGAATTCCCATGAGTAGGGAGGAGGGCACCTGACTGGCTCAGTGGGTAGAGCATGTGACTCTCCATCTTGGGAGTGTGACTTTAAGCCCCATGCTGGGGGCTGGGGGTAGAGTTTACTGGAAAAACAAAAAACCCCCACAACAACAAACAAAAAAAACCTTAAAAAAAAAAAAAAAGAATTCCTGTGAGTCTTACTTGTGGGCCTAGATCTGAAGTGTCATCCACAAAACTGGGCTGATGGCCACCGTTGCCTCTACAGTCCGAGACTGAGGGGACTCCGTGATCGAGACCGTACTTCCCACCTTCACACTGTTCCATATTCATAGGCTCACACTCATCCCTTGTGACACCCCTTCCTGAAACAGTCAGATCTTGCTCACCTCCTGTGCACACCTGAACCAGACTCACTAGGGTACTTTGAAAGGGTCAGGACACAGCCTGTGCCTCACCTGGACCCTCCTTGCAGAGAGCTTGGTCTGCTCTGCACGCAAGGAGGCTGGGCCTTCCCAGCCCTAGAAGAATCCCACGCTGGCCCACCTCTCGCCCTACCACACTTGCACGGTTCCTGCAGAGCAGAACCCCCGTACTGTCTGTTCTCCCTCCCATTAGAGCACATACTACGCACAGCGCCAGGCCAGGAGTAAGGCCTTCCAATATTTGCTGAATGAATGCCCAGAAAGCAGCAGCATATTCTGACTCTCCCTTAAGTAAATGAAACATCTAGCCCAATTCTTCCTCGTCTCACCTTCAGATCAGAGACGTGCGATGGTATCCTGCCACCTGTTTTTGTAAACGCAGTTTGACAGGAACACAGCTGTACCTTTCTGCTTAGGTGCTGCCTATGGCTGTATTCACGTTACCACCAGCCCAGAGGTAAGGAGCTGCAAGAGACCACGTGGCCCACAAGCTTTCCTATCTGGCCTTTTTCAGAAAAGGTCTGTGACCTTTGTTTTGGACTCCCATTATCTTTTTTCACATCGTGTTTTCTATTTCAAGAATGCTCTTTTTGCTATGATGTCAGGTCATCAGCTATTTGGATTCTCTGAGCTCAAGAAGACTTGAGGCCGTGCTGGGAAATCCCCCCACCTGTGCTTCAGGTGCCCGTCCTCATGGTCAGCTACTTCTGCACCTTCCAGCAACATCTGCAGCATGAACCGTCTGGAAGTGGCTTCCTGTCAGCATAGTTACAGGGCCCTAGGGATTCCCTTTGGAGCTGAGCAATTGCAGGATCAGTTCTTCCAGAATTGAGAGTTTTCTGACAGAACAGAGATTTTAAAATCCCAGCCACCTACCAATTTCATTCTGGAAACTTCCAGGGTTGGCAAACAAGGTCAGAGTCCTGGCCTTTACATCTAAGAAAAGTAGAACAGCAAGCAGCCAGGTGGGTTGAGCTAATCGCCCTGCTGCACTGGGCTCCCTGGCAGCCAAGGCGGGAGAGAATTCCGGTTCCTCCTCTCTCAACATGTGGCTGCCAGGGTGAGCAGCTGGAATCCAGCTCAAGAAGCACCTCCCCCGCGCAGCTTTTCCAATCCTGTCTGATTCTGAGGCACGTACAGGCCTGTTCCTCTTTGGGAGGAAGGTCTAGTGTCTTACTCATCTTGGTCTCCTACTGCCTAACTTCCTACCCATCACTGTAGACAGCATGTACACGATAAATGGTTGTTGAGTTAAACTCAAGAATGGCATTAACAAATTATTCATTTAGGCATAAAAACAAAATTTTAGATCAGCTAAACCAAATGCAATTAAAAATGGATATACATTTGCGGGAAGGACAAAGTTATCCCCAAGTCCTATTTTAAAACATCTGAAGTACTGTGAAACGGCAGTTGCCTTGTACATCTGTGACAGTGTTGACTTAGATTAGTAACAACACTTACGTGAAAAGAACAATTACCCAGAAACTGGTGACTCCATTCAATGAATGACATGGACAAACCACAGCAGTCTACATCATCTGTGATGCTCGGAGCCGACGCCTGGTGAGGCGTTCTAGTCTGAAGCCCTCCCCAAAACAAAGCATGCTCAGTTTGACCCTTTCCACATGTGTAACCATCTCAGAGCTAATTCACAAAATTTAAAAAAAACACACAAAACCTCATCTCAAACATGAACAGAAATCCATCTAACGTACCTTCGCAAACACTCTCCAGAGAGAAATATGTGGTCTGACTGATGTAGCCAGCACCCTCCATCAGCGAAGTCACACAGCCAATCAGCACTCGGGGGCTGGAGTTGGAGAGCCCCCTGCCATGGTTTTTGCTGTCATCTTCCCACTTATCAGAGACAGCCTCCACCTGCAAAACAAACCACTATTCAAACCATAAGAGGAGGACTACAAGAGAAGCAAACTACAGACCACTATCTCTCATGAATACAGATATTAAAAATCCTCAACAAAATACTAGGAAACCAAATAGGACAGTGTATTAATAGGGTTACACACCACAATCAAGGCCAGTTTATCCAGAATGCAAAGCTGGTTCAACATACGAAAATCAATACAACACACCACACATTAGAAGAACAAAGGACGAAAACACATGAAAACCTCAGCTGATGTAGAGAAGGCATTTGACAAAACACCACCCTTTCATGAGAGAACACTCCAACCAGGAATTGAAGGAGACTTCCTCAAAGTGATAAATCCCCTGTATGAAATACCCACAGCTAACATCACACTCAATGATGTAAAGATCAAAAGCTTTTCCTTTAGGATAAGGAATCAGGCAAAGATTTTGCTACTTTTGCTCAAAAAAGTATTGAGGCCCCAGCCAGAGCAACTGGGCAAGAAAAAGAAATATAAGGCATCCAAACTAGAAAGGAAAAAGTAAAACTATTTGTTTGCGATGGCATGATCTTATATGTAGAAACTGCTAAATATCCCATAAAAAAAATCTGTTACTGCTGATAAATTCAGCAAACTTGTAGCTTACAAAGCAACATACGTAGATCGGTCACATCTGTGTGCACTCACAATGAACGATCCAAAAACAGAAATTCAGAAAATAATTCCATTTACAATACCATCAAAAAGAATAAAACACTTAGGAATAAAGTTAACCAAAGAGATGAAATACATACACTAAAAACTACAAAATGTGGCTGAAAGAAGTTAAAAAAAAAAGACACAAATAAATGGAAAGACAAAAAACATTCATGGACCAGAAGACCTAACATTAATCTATCAATACTATCCAATGTGATTTACAGATTCAATGTAATCCCTCTCAAAATCCCAATGACATTTTCAATAGAAATAGAAAAACCCCATCCTAAAATTCACCCGGACTCTCAAGGGACCCTGAACAGCCAAAACAATCTTGAAAAGGAAGAACAAAGTTAGAGGATTTCAAAACGTGCTACTAAGCTACAGTAATCAAGAGTGTGGTAGTGCCATAGAGACAAACACAGACCATAGAGTAAGGTCAAGTGATTTTCTTTTTTTTTTAAAGATTTTATTTATTTATTTGACAGAGATAGAGACAGCCAGCGAGAGAGGAACACAAGCAGAGGAAGTGGGAGAGGAAGAAGCAGGCTCATAGCAGAGGAGCCTGATGTGGGGCTCGATCCCACAACGCCGGGATCACGCCCTGAGCCGAAGGCAGACGCTTAACTGCTGTGCCATCCAGGAGCCCCAGGTTAAGTGATTTTCAACAAGGGTGCCGAGACTGGGGAGAAGGTTTTCCCCATTGTGCAGTTCTCTCAAAAAATGGTGCTGGGAAAACTGGATATCAACATGCAAATGAATGAAGGCAACTTACCCAGCACCATATTAAAAAATTAACACAAAATGGATCAAAGACTTAAATGTAAGAGCTAGAACTATAAAGCTTTTAGAAGCAAGTATAGGTGAAAAATCTTCACGATCTTTGATTAATCGATGACTTTTCCATTGTGATAGCAAGAGCACAGACAACTTAAAAAAAGGATAAATTGTACCTCACAAAATTTACATCTGTATCAAAGTATACTAGCAAAAGAAACTGAAAAGATAACCCACAGGTGGAGAAATGTTTGTAAACCCTCCCTGGTAAAAGATTAATATCCAGAATGTATAAAGAATTTCTGTAAGTCAAGAAGAAAATAAACAAGACAATTAAAATATGGGCAAAGAACTTAGACATTTCTCCAAAGAAGATATATAAATGACCAATAAGCACACGAAAAGATATTCAACATCACTGATTATTAAGGAAAGGTAAATCAAAGCCATAGTAAGATACCACTTTGTATGCACTAGGATGGCTACTATCAAAAAAACGAAAGTAACTTGTGTTGGCGAAGATGCAGAAAAACTGGAATCCCTGTGCGTTGCTGGAGGGAATATAAA
The DNA here is from genome assembly GCF_002007445.2 of Ailuropoda melanoleuca. Lineage (NCBI taxonomy): Eukaryota > Metazoa > Chordata > Mammalia > Carnivora > Ursidae > Ailuropoda > Ailuropoda melanoleuca. The sequence goes on along the minus strand of NC_048232.1, from coordinate 90,993,846 downwards.
ATGGTGCAGCTACGGGGCGCCTGGGTGGCTCAGTCGTTAAGCGTCTGTCTTCAGCTCAGGGTGTGATCCCAGGGTCCTGGGATAGAGCCCCGCATCGGGCTCCCTGCTCTGCGGGGAGCCTGCTTCTTCCTCTCCCACTCCCCCTGCTTGTGTTCCCTCTTTTGCTGGGTGTCTCTCTGTCAAATAAATAAATAAAATCTTTAAAAAAAAAATGGTGCAGCTGCTATGGAAAAGTTTGCTGGTTCCTCAAAGAGCTAAACATAGAATGACCATACGACCTCTGTAATTCCACTCCAAGGTATATACCCAAAAGAAAACAAGGACTCAAAGACACTTGTTCAAAGCAGTATTCACAATAACTGAAAGGTTGAAACATCCCAAGTATCCATCAACAGATGAGTGTACAAAGTGTAGTCTATACATACAACGGAATATTCATCAGCCAGAAAAAGGAATAAAATTCTGATACAGGTTACATGGATAAACCTTGAAAATATTACGCTAAGCCCAATAGTGCAAACACAAAAGGACAAATATTGCATGATTCCATGGGTACGAGATACCTAGAACAGTCAAATTCATAGAGACAGAAAGTTGAACAGTGAATTATTGTTTTAGTGATGATGTAAAGCTGTGAAAATATGGTAATGAGTGCACAACAATGTGAATGTACTTGTCACTGGATTGTACACCTAAAAATGGTTAAAACGGTAAATTTTATGTTATGTATATTTCACCACAGTAAAGCTACATAAAAAATAAGCAAGGAAATTCCACATCTTTCATGAAATCAGTAAATACCACCTCATGTTGGTCAAACCAAGGTGTAAGCACATTGCTCAAGTGATTCAGGGATCTACTGAAGAGCTAAGAACAGAAACCAAGAGAAGCACTGGGCCTGAAGAAAGCAAGCACAGCTGGAGTAGATGCAGCGCTGGAAGCCAGAGCAACCTCCTAGAACTCTGTGCAACGACAGAGACATTTCCCGTTTGTGCTGCCCAATTTGGGAGCCACCAGCTGCATTTAGCACTTGAAATACGGTTAGTGAAGTTGAGGAATTTTATGTTTTATTTACTACTTTTTTTTTTAAAGATTTTAATTATTTATTCGACAGAGACAGAGACAGCCAGCGAGAGAGGGAACACAAGCAGGGGGAGTGGGAGAGGAAGAAGCAGGCTCACAGCAGAGGAGCCTGATGTGGGGCTCGATCCCATAACGCCAGGATCACGCCCTGAGCCGAAGGCAGACGCTCAACCGCTGCGCCATCCAGGCAGCCCTGTTTTATTTACTTCTAATACATTTAAATTTAAATAGCCACACATGATTAGTGCTGTCACACCGAATGATGCAACTCTAAAATTTGATATTTAAACGTACTATTTTTAAGACTTAAAAAGATAGTATTTAGTATTAAGATGCCATGTATGAACTAGAATAGTAATAAAGTACATCTCAACCATTTTTTAAAAAGATTTTATTTGTTTATTTATTTGAGAGAGAGAGAGAAAGAGAGAGAGAGAAAGTGAGTAGGAGGAAGAGGGAGGGAGAATGTGAAGCAGACTCCCTGCTGAGCACGGAGCCCAATGCAGGGCTTGATCCCATGACCCTGAGATCATGACCTGAGCCAAAACCAAGAGTCAGAGGCTCAACCAACTGAGCCATGCAGGTGCCACAAACCATTTTTTTTTTTTTTTGAGAGAGCGAGCACATGAGTGTGCATGGGGCAAGGGGTGGGAATGGAAGAGAGAGAAAGACAATCTCAAGCAGGCTCCACATCCAGCAAGGAGCTCAACGCAGTGCCAATCCCACAACCCTGAGATGATGACCTGACCCAAAATCAAGAGTCAGACGCTTAACTTTAACCGAGGTACTCATCTCAACCATTTTCAAAAAGCAGCTGAGCTCAGTAAGTTTGCCAGCCACCAAATTACATAACAAAACCCAGTAGCTTTCCTACATAGGAAGAAAAACATTAATTTAAAAATACAGGGGGCATCTGGGTGGTGCAGTAAGTTGAGCGTTCGACTCTTGGTTTCGGCTCAGGTCTGATCTCTGGGTCCTGGGTTTAAGCCCTGCATTGGGCGCCACATTGGGCATGGAGCCTGCTTGAGATTCCCTCTCTCCCTCTCCCTCTGACCCTCCTGCTCCTGCTCTCACTCTCTCAAATAAATAAATCTTAAAACAATTAATAAACATATAAAGCAAAATTATATTGATAATGGAATATAAACATTAAAATTCTTAGACATAAACAAGAAATTTGCAGAACCTAAATAAAGCTATTGAGCTGTAAAAAGAACATAAACGAGGGCTTAAATAATTGAATACACTGTAGCTGGAGAAGTCCATATATGATCCACATGTCACTTAGCCTAAATGGATCCACAAACTCAGCGCTGTCCAAAGCGATTCTGAGCTGAGTAGGTGAAGCAGAATGACTCTAATGTTCATCTGGGATGGGAGAATTCCATCACATTGAGGAGGGAAATCTGCCTACCACCCATGGATGAGACAGTGCCACAAGGCCCTGCACATAGGCATCAGGACCAACGGGGCCCCATTCACATGGGGTTCTGGTGTAGGATAAAGGGACATTCCTGATCAGAAGGAAAAAAGTGGGATGACTGGTCAGCTACTGAGAAAGAAATGTCTGGTTCCCTCTTTCAGTCTGTATAGCAAATAAATTCCAGGCAGAATAAATATTTAAATGTCAATAAGCAATTTTCAGAGGAAAACCTGAGTGCATATGTCTAAGAAGTGGAATAACCCTCTCTAAGGATTCTTAGAGGCCAAAAGCCACATGGAAATGATAGACACATTTAACTACATAAAACAAAACTTTAAGAAACAAAGTCAAAACATAATCTTGGGGGAAATATCTACAAGACTTTCATACAATAATTTTCCTTAAAAAGCTCTAATTTCCCAAAAAGACAAGGATGTCCACTCTTCCCACTTTTATTCGACATAGTACCGGAAGTCCTAGCCACAGCAATTAGACAACATACAGAAATAAAAAGCATCCAAATTGGTAAGGAAAAAGTAAAACTCACCATATGCAGATGACATGATATTATATACAGAAAATCCTAAAGGATCCACCAAAAAATTACGAGAACTGATAAATGAATTTAGTAAAATCGACGTACAGAAATCTGCTGCCTTCCTATACACTAATAATGAAGCTGCAGAAAATGAAGTGAAGAGAACAGTCCCATTTACAACTGCACCAAAGACGACAAAACACTTAACCAAACAGGTAAGATACCTGCATTCTGAAAACTATAAAACACTAATGAAAGAAACTCAAGATGATGCCAAGAAATGAAAACACATTCCCTGCTCATGATTGGAAGAACAAATATTGTTAAAACATCTGTACTATCCAAAGCAGTCTACACATGTAATGCAATCCCTCTCAAAATACCAACAGCATTTTTCACAGAGCTAGAACAAACAATCCTAAAATTTGTATGGAGACACAAAAGACATTGAAGAGCCAAAGCAATCCTGAAAAGGAAAAACAAAACTGAAGGCATCACGATTCCAGACTTCAAGTTATATTACAAAGTGATAGTAATTAAAACAGGTCCAGGCATAAAAACAGAAGCACAGATCAAGGGAATAGGATAAAAAAAACCAGAAATACACCCACAATTATATGGTCAGTTAATCTTCGACAAAGGGGTGAATATCCAATGAGAAACAAGCAGTCTACTCAACAGATGGTGTTGGGAAAACTGGACAGCAACATGCGGAAGAATGAATCTGGACCACATTCTTACACCATACACAAAAATAAACTCAAAATGGATGAAAGACCTAAATGTGAGGCCTGACACCATAAAAATCTTAGAAGAGAGCACAGGCAGTAATGTCTCCAACATCAGCCATAGCAACGTCTTTCTAGCTATGTCCCCTGAGGCAAGGGAAACGAGCAAAAATAAACTACTGGGACTTCATCAAAATAAAAAGCTTCTGCACAGGGAAGGAAACAATCAATGAAATTAAAAGGCAATCTACTGAATGGAAGAAGATATTTCAAATGACATATCTGATAAAGGGTTAGTATCCAAAATATATAAAACAATTCATACAACTTAACACTCAAAGAACAAAAAATTCTATTAAAAAATGGGCAGAAGACCTGAACAGACATTTCTCCCAAGAAGACATCCAGGTGACCAATAGACACATGAAAAGAGCTCAACGTCACTCATGATCAGGGAAACGCGAATCTAAACCACAGTGAGATACGATGTCACACCAGTCAGAACGGCTAAAATTAACAAGTCAGGAAACAACAAGTGTTGGCAAGGATGTGGAGAAAGGGGAGCCCTCCTCTTACACTGTCGGTGGGAATGCAAGCTGGTGCAGCCACTCTGGAGAACAGTATGGAGGGGCCTCAAAAAGTTAAAAATAGAGCTACCCTATGATCCAGTAATCGCACTACTGGGTATTTACCCCCAAAATACAAAAACACCAATTCAAAGGATATACGTATTCCCTATCTTTATAGCAGCGTCATTTACAAGAGCCAAATTACGGAAGCAGCCCACGTGTCCATCGACAGATGAATGAATAAAAAAGAGGGGATATATATACACAATGGACTATTACTCAGCCATCAAAAGGAACAAAATCTTGCCATTTGCAGTGACATGGATGGAAATAGAGGATATTATGCTAAGTGAAATAAGTCAGAGAAAGACAAATACCATGTGATTTCACCCATATGTGGAATTTAAGAAACAAAACAGATGAGCAAAGGGGGGGGGAAGGAGAGAGAGACAAACCAAGAACCAGACTTGTGACTATACAGAACTGATGGTCACCAGAGGGGAGATGGGTGGGGGGATGGGTGAAATAGGTGATGGTGATTAAAGTTTTTTTAAAAAAACTTTTTTAAAAATGAAAACAACATTTCACAGAGAAATCTTGAACCCCACTAGTATCCCTTCTAAAAGACCAGCAAGCCAGGAATGGGGAGAGGGAGCGATGAAGCCTGGACAGGCTAACATGGTGAGATCATGCTTGAGAAAGAAGCTACACAGAGGAGAATCTTCCCCAAAGAAAAATTCTTGATTATTCTATTTCTACAAGCTTAAGGCAGATTGTGACAATGGCTGCATAACTCTGTGAATATATTAAAATACTGAATTGTATACCTCAAGTGGGTGAACTATATATTATGTAAATTATATCTCAATAAAACTCTTTTTAAAGATTTTGAGAGAGAGTGTGTGTGCGTGCACCAGCGGGGGG
>NC_048232.1:90985479-90988490 GCF_002007445.2 Ailuropoda melanoleuca | reverse complement strand
GAGGGAGAAGCAGACTCCCCACTGAACCGGAAGCCCTGACACAGGCCTAGATCCCAGGACCCTGGGATCATGACCTGAGCTGAAGGCAGATGCTTAACCGATTGAGCCACCCTGGCACCCCATCTCAATAAAACTCTTACAAAAAGAAAAAAGTTCTAATTTCCCTAATACAGAAACTTTAATTTAAAAAGAAATTTAAAAAAGGTATAAAGAATATGAAAATAACTCAGAAAAGTTGTGAGAAATTAATCTACTTTAAGGCTTAAGTGCAAATTACAGTTATGAAGTCACTTTTCACTTATTAGATTGGCAAAGATTTCAGAAATTGATAACATTCACATCTTTGCCAACTTTGGGTAACAGGCAGTCTCTCATCCTGCTCCTGGGAGTATAAATTAATTTGTACATTATTAGAGGATGATCTGATAACCACTGAAATGTTAAATGTGCATATGCTTTGACCAACAATTCCACTTCGAAGACTTCTAGCACAAAAATACTATTCTTAAATGAAAACAATTGCTGAATAAAATCTACTAATTATCTTTGCTAACTGGATTACAAGGGTCTACTCTTTCTGCCACCTTGGAGCCTGCAGGAACAGGACTCCTAAAACGACAAACATGTCTGGAAGGTTATGGTCCAGGGGCATTCTTGTTGGCTATAAGTGGGGTCTCTGGAACCAGTGGACACAGCTCTTCTTAAAATTGGAGGTGTTTACGCTCAGATGAAACTGAATTCCATCTAGGCAAGAGATGTGCTTCTGTGTACAGAGCAAAGAACAACACAGTGATCTGCCTGGTGGCAAATCAAACAAAACCAGAGTAATCTGGGAGAAAACTAACTTGTGCTCCTGGAACCAGTGCCATGGTTTGTGCCAAATTCTGAAGCAACCTCCGTGCTAAAGCCACTGGCCACAGAGTCCGTGTGACGCTGCGCCCCTGTGATGATCATTTTTAACAAATTTTTAAAATACTAGAATAAAAATGTTATGCATTCTTTACCATGACGTAAAACAACGGACAAGTTTTATGTTCTGGATTATGAACTTCTACACTGTCTGAATAATACACGATAACTGCCTTTTTTTTTTTAAGACAGAAACCATTATAAAAACAAAAGCACCTTGGGCAGGTACAGTCCACTCTCTGCTTTGCCCATGTTGTCTCTGAGAGGTTAACTAAACTTGAAGCCTCTCCTTGAAGAGAGACTTTGCAAACCACACAGGCCTTACCCTAATTGCTTTCAGTCCATTCGACACCTTATCTTCTTGCACAACAGCAATGACTTCCTGTCCAACATTGAGAAGCACTTTGCTAGTCACAGCTTCACTGGAGAAGTAGATCAAGTCATCAATCATACCATAATCGCTGCAGTACCTTGTTATGACACCCTGGACGGTTTTCAACTTGGTGTCACCTGAGATGCATAAACAAAGAGGTTACACGGAACTTAAAAGCAAAGCAAGCCTACATCACAGAGAACGGTGCAGTACAGGAGCATTCAGGTGGTTTGGAGCCCTCTGAGTGGGAAAACCTTCCTGGGGCAGGGGTGGGGAGAACCTTCAGAAAGTAGGGTTTGTGAGGTAGGCGGCCCAGGTTCCCCTGAGGAGTACAGGTGGTGGACTCCGGAGCCAGACTGCCTGGGTTTGAATCCCAATTCTTCTACTGCCACTTGTGTATCTCTGGGCTAGGTCCTGAACCACTAACCACTCTATGCTTGCTCTCGGTTGTAAAACAGAGACATACAGTCTCTACCCAAGGGGGCTCTCTGGGGTTTATGTGAGGGAAACGAGTCCAAAGCACAGGCTGGGGTGCAGTATTTATACCGGCATCTGGGGAGCTGTTACGGCATGCTCTCATCACTCCTATGATCTTCCCTTGTCACCAAAACACCAGCAACGGTGTGAGGAGAGTCTGTATTACCTCTCCAAGTAAGGTGCTAGAAGAGATTCCGGGCTTGGCGAGTAAATCTGGCCTAAAGGCCCAGCATGCCCTCATCTGTGTAGTAACTGTCCCCACTAGCAGCCGGGCACGCCTGCAGCAGCCAGTGCTCTCTGGGTCTCCAGTGCACCTTAGCTGCTCCTTCTCAGACACAGAAGGGACCAGAGACGCGCAGGGTCAGGGCACAGCCCTCCGCCTTCACTGAAATGCAAATGCCGCCTGGGGCTGGAGCTCAAGCTGCTACTGACAGCCCGGATTTAACGGACAAGACCCAGACTGACTCTACGACCGGGTCCAGGCTACAAAGCCGGCAAGTCTGGATACAGATGGCTCTTAGCATGCTACCTGCAACAGGTCAACTCCATTTCTGCTGTTTCTGGCCTCTCTTATGGAGAACCTCCTTTTTTCAGAGCTTAGAGGAAGCCACAAGAGAATCACCGCCTTGAACTCAGTTCTCACTAGGAGGGGGAATGGAACCCCGGGAGAACGCACCGTGTCCCTCTGCGGGGCGGGGAGGGACCGCGTTCAAATACCTCAGCAAGTGAGCACGCGCCCTAAGATTCTCCAAGCCAGGCGGGGTGCCCGTTTCTGAGCTTTCTCAACACGGAACTGCAAGTCACAGTGAGGCTATCCGGGCACGTCTTGTCCCGTAGCCGGCCGCACAGGCGGACGCCAAGCCAGGTGCACAGACCCGCAACACAAACGTGCTAATCATGCACGGCGCTAACCCTACTCAATACAAAGCCTTTTCTAATTGCGGTTTTTGGTTTTGTTTTTTTTAAAGGAGGCTCCACCCTGAGATGAGCACCCGAGCGGACATCCCCGACTTGGCGCTTAACCGAGCGCGCCTGCAGCTACCCGGCAGAAGGCCTCTTCAAGTCAGGCCGGGAAGGGAGCCCATCCAGGGAGGCGCGCTCCCCAGGGCATCCAACAGCCGGCAGTGCACGGCAGTGGCCTTCCCTCCCCGCCCGCCCCGGGCCCCCGCGGGTGGACACGGGCTGCAGCGCGGCCCTGCCCCGCGAGGCACCTTCCGCGAGCTCGGACCCCGGCGGCCCGGCCTCCTCGTTG